>NC_066517.1:21087539-21160039 GCF_024679095.1 Eriocheir sinensis | reverse complement strand
TATAGACAAGGAAATACGAGGAGCAGCAGCAGGAAGAGGGCGAGAAGTTGGAAGAAAATGAAGTAAGAAAACTGAGAACGTACCTTGGTTTCTTTTTACAATTTTATTTCGCTCTTAGAAAAGTTCTGGAATAAACGAGTAACACGAAACTCCTGGGGTGCCGTGTGTGCGTGTGCGTGTGTGTGTGTGTGTGTGTGTGTGTGTGTGTGTGTGTGTGTGTGTGTCGTCCTCGCCTTAGAATGGCCTTCAATAAGCGTATTTAGAATCTCCATTTCAATTGCAAACTCGCTGAAGAGAGAGAGAGAGAGAGAGAGAGAGAGAGAGAGAGAGAGAGAGAGAGAGAGAGAGAGAGAGAGAGAGAGAGAGAGAGAGAGAGAGAGAGAAAATGAGACTGGCAAGGTGGAAGGCAGATAAGAAGGAAGCTGTTTTCTAGGAGTAAGAGGAGGAGGAGGAGGAGGAGGAATAGAAGAAGGAGTGAGCTGGATTTAAAAGCCCAGTGGGAACATTTTAGTGAAGGTGGAGTAAGAGAGAGGAAGGAAAATAGAAGGAGTTCTGAGGAGAGGTTTATCTTGAAATATTTATTAGAGACGCTGAGGGTCATGAAGTGCATTAACCGAGAGAGAGAGAGAGAGAGAGAGAGAGAGAGAGAGTAGAAAAAAATACAAGAAAGGGATAGAAAATGAATACGAGAATGTAAGAAGAAAGGTAGAATAGGAAATGTAAAAAGGAGAGAGAGAGAGAGAGAGAGAGAGAGAGAGAGAGAGAGAGAGAGAGAGAGAGAGGTGGGGGAACGATTTTTCTTTCTAAAATTTCGAACGTTTGGTGTTGGTCCAACTCCCTTGATCTTTAACCAATGCCGAAATGGCACAAACTACCACACAGCCAGTCACTAGATAGCACGGGATTCTGGCAGCCCATCGCGTCACGCCTTTGTGAGCCCTCTCGTTTAATCCCCGGTTCAGCTTAGTGTTCAGCGTAATCGCTTTGAGCGCTTCGTTAAAGTATGTGTGGCATTAGGGGAAGAGCCACTTAGAGGGTTAATATCATTATAAATATCTACAAAGAGTTAATTGTTGCGTGATTAGAAGAGTTTTAATTAATTTGTGAGTGATGGATTAAAATTGCCATATAGTTTTATTTTTTATTTTAGTATTCCTTAAACTGAGATCAAGGGCAAATGTGAGAGAGATGAGCACTGAGGCCACGCGCAGAAATAGCGGATAATTCAAACTAAACTTGCCTATTTTATAATTCAACGGAACTGAATCTCCTTTGTTACTTGTATTATACCTTTCTGCCTACTATTTTTTTCTTATGTATATCATTTGAATTCTGTCTTTTTACTATCTTTATTTTTCCTTACTTTCTTTTACCATTTTGGAATCGCCTGGAACGTGTAATCTCTTTATCGCTGTTTCATTAGTTTTTTTGTTGTTGTTGTATTTCTCGAATGAAGTAGAAGTAATGGAAGACTGAATCAGCGTTTGAAGTAGAAGTGATTAAAGGTATGATCACCGTCGAAGTAGAAGTAGTTGAAGATCGAATTAGTGTGCGAAGTGGAAGGTGCCGTGTAATGAGCGACTCGATCAATTTAATAAAAGTGTTGTTTCTCGGCAAGGCTCCGGGTGTCGAGGTTGTTTATGTATTCCATAAAGTAAAGCTGGAGTATAAATGTATAATCAGATGAAGTTTATTTTTATTTTTTTTTAGCACCAATTAACACAAACGTGTGCGAATTTGTAACGAAAACGGGGAAAGAGACGAATCTGAATAGAAAACGAGATTACGAAAACAGAAGTAGTAGTAGTAGTAGTAGTAGTAGTAGTAGTAGTAAAATGGCAGCAGTTATAATAAACGTAAAATTGATAATAATGACAAAAACAATGATAATTATAATAATGATAATAATAATAATATTACAATACTACTACTACTACCACTACTACTGCTACTACTACTACTACTACTAATAATAATAATAATAATAATAATAATAATAATAATAATAATAATAATAATAATAATAATAATAATAATAATTCCAATACTAATTTCTTTTTCATGCTCGCATATTGTCCAAGGGATCATGTTTTCTATTTTGTGTATATATATATTATTATTTTTTTCTGCATACGTGTCGATCAGCCGCAAGCGAAATGAGTGGAGCGGAAAAAGGCTTTTAACTGAGGGCAGAACAAAATAATATTACGTTTGCATGTTTTTCATATATGTGCCATAAAAATATACATACTTATTTCTTCTTTTTTTTGTTCATGATTTTTTTTTAGATAGATAGACAGATAGATATTAGAGAGAGAGAGAGAGAGAGAGAAATTCTAATCCTTTTGTCTTTGTTCCCATTCTCTTGTTTTCTCCTCTCTCAATTTGTTACTCTTCTCTCTTGATTTCTTGGTTTTCTCTGTCTTTCAGCCTTCCTCCTTCCTGGCCTTCTTCTTTCCTTCCTTTCCTACTTCCTTCCCTCCTTCCTCCTTCCTGCCCTTCTTCTTTCCTTCCTTTCCTCCTTCTTTCCCTCCTTCCTCCCCTTCTTCTTTCCTTCCTTCCACCTTCGTTCTTTCCCGAATCCCTTATATATCTTCTGCCATCCTCTCCATCGTTCTGGCCCGCTGTCCTTTCTCTTATCTTTTTCGTTAATATCTTCTTTTCTGTCTCTCTGCTCGTCCCCCTCCTTCCCCATCCTCTCTCTCATCCACACTTCCGTCTGTCTTTCCTTCCTTCCGCTTCGCAATTCTCTCCCGGGTAAAACATTCAGCGAATATAATTACTTAGAAAGATTATCCAGCAGTGCGCCGTCCTCAGATTCTCATTAGCGTCATTATTTACTATTTCTATTAGTATTTGTCTTGGTATTAGTATTGTCGTTGTTGATGATGTTGTTTTTGATGTAGGGACAGTTGCACCACATTGGAGAGAAGGGAGAGGAAACTCAGATCCGCTGAGGGGGGTGTAACCTCGACTTGCTTCTCTAAGACTTCTTCAAGGGAACTGAGGTTAGCATGACTTTCATCTTGCAATTAATCTGCTCGCCTGACCTCCAGCAGCTGTCTGGCCTTGACTTCCCTTGTGACATGACGTGTAGCAAGGTCACACGTAAGCCACCTCATATTATTATTATTATTTTAGTAGTAGTAGTAGTAGTAGTGGTAGTGGTATTAGTTGTGGTAATTGTAGTAGTAGCAGACGTAGTAGTAGTAGTAGTAGTAGTAGGAGGAGGAGGAGGAGGAGGAGAAGTAATCAAAATAGTAGAAGTATATTTGTCATTTTTTATCATTATTCTCTCTCTCTCTCTCTCTCTCTCTCTCTCTCTCTCTCTCTCTCTCTCTCTCTCTCTCTCTCTCTCTCTCTCTCTCTCTCACTTCAACTTTGGCTACTCAGTCCATAGCTATTTTTCATTATTGGAAGCTTGATAAAAGGAAAATGTGAAGGTAAGGGCAGGCGGAGGAGGAGGAGGAGGAGGAGGAGGAAGAGAGTATTGCAGATCGGCTTAACATGGCTCGGAAAAATAACCAACCAACAGTTACTTATTTTCTCTGGACGCGTGTTGAGGATAACCGTCCGGGAGATAGAAGTAAGTTGGCTTGCCTTGGCGGGCGGCATATCTCAAAACTTTTCATAAACCGGCTCATAACTAATATCAGCCAATCACGAGCGGCTCAAGGCATGACGTCACACTGATCCAACCAATCACAAGCACCTAAGTTTGACGCTACGTTGGGTGTTTTTGTATCGCCAACACAAACGAAAAGAGAGAAAAGGAGCGCAGTAAAGGAAAATATTTGAAGCTGGGAATTATTTGCTAAGAAAACGAAGCGAAAGACAGGAAGCGCAATGTGGAAAACTAATTGAAGTCGGGAATTATTTGCTACGAAGTCTTGTCTTACCAGAGCTGCATGTAATCCGAGTGTGACCTTTCCATTTCAGAGCAAATTCGCAGTTGTGAGGTGTCGAATTTAAGAGCAATTCAGGAATATGTTGACTTGTCAAATCAAGTAATATATGAAAACCACATTGACGCTATTAGTTTGTAAACACTATATATATCTTTCCTATTTTATCATGACATGTTTTCTCTTCTCTTTTATTTTGTGTTTTCTCTTCATTTGTGTCTCTTCTCCTCTCTTGATTTCCTTTTTCCTCTTCTCTCGATTTGTCCCATCTTTCTTGATTTCTGAATTTCCTCTATCGTCCTCCCTCTCCCTCTTTCTCTTCCCTCTTTCCTACCCTCTTCACTCGCAGCTCTCTTCCCTTTCTTTTCCTCCTTGTTGATATTTACATACTCCTCCGCCAAAAAATCAGTCTCTCAATTAATTAGGTAAACAAACAAACAAACAACTTCAACTCTACTCCTTTGGCCTGCGATTCTTTCTCTTCGTACTTCCTAAAAGGGAATATTACCACAAACTCGTCGTTATTTTTTTTCTCTCGGTTATCCCCTCTCTTCTTTTGCTTCCCTTGAATATTTTATCCTCTCGTTGATCCCTTTTCTCCTCTTATCCCTTGAAAGCTAAACCACCGCAGCGCCATCTACTGTCAGCCTTCTTCTTGTTTTCCTTCTTTTCTATAATTTATTCCTGTTTTCTCTCCGTATTCTCTTCTTTTCCTTATTTACTGTTTCTTTCTCTGTTGCCATTCTTCGTTTCCTTCGTGTTGCTCTTCTTCATTTATCGTCCCATGCTCTGATCTTCCTGTCTTCTGCATTTCCATTCTCTCTCTCTCTCTCTCTCTCTCTCTCTCTCTCTCTCTCTCTCTCTCTCTCTCTCTCTCTCTCTCTCTCTCTCTCTCTCTCTCTCTCTCTCTAACGAAAACGATCACGTGCTGTCCATTTTTTTTTTTTTGTCCTGTCTGCGATTGTTAACGAGACAGAACGTCCGAGGAGCAAAGTTGAAACTATAAATATTTGGTACCCAAGTCCTGTCTGCCCAGTCGCATCCTTGTAATTCTCTCTCTCTCTCTCTCTCTCTCTCTCTCTCTCTCTCTCTCTCTCTCTCTCTCTCTCTCTCTCTCTCTCTCTCTCTCTCTCTCTCTCTCTCTCTCTCTCTCTCTCTCTCTCTCTCTCTCTCTCTCTCTCTCTCTCTTTTTCCTGATATATTTCCTCATTCGTTTCCTCTCCTATCTCTCCGACGTTTTCTCTTTCTGCTTTAATTCTCTCACTTCCTGTCCTTCCCCCTTCTCTTCTCTCTTTATTCTTTCCACCTTCTCCTTAAATCTTTGTTCGTCCCATTTCCGCGTCCTCTTTCCCCCTCTTTCCACTTTATCTCATACTTTCCCGCCTCGTCGTCCTTAATTCTCTTCCTCCTTTTCTTTCCTTTTCTTCTCCACCTCCTAACTCCTCCTTCTTGTCCTCTGTCCTTATCTGGTTTCCCTTTTCCTTTTTTGGTCTTTTTTCTTCAGTCGTTTTCTTTCCTTTTTCACTTTACTGTCTGTCTCACGATCTCTCTTCCGGGTTTCCATCTTTCGATCTCTTTCCCTTAGTCCGTCTTTTGTATTCATTTATTTTCTTCTTCCCTCTTTCCATCTTTTGCCTTTCCTTCCTCACTCCCTCTTTTCACCCTCTTTCCTTATGTCTTACACTTCTTTTAACCCTCCTTCACGTGTATCCCTTTTTCCTTCAACATCCCACGTCTCTCCCATTCGGCCCCCATTATTCCGCCACTGTCTCCCCTTCTTGATCCCTCTATCCTCTTCCCTTATTCATGGTGCGGCTTTAACCTCCTCTAGAGAAACTCATTCACATTCAGAGTGTTGTGCTGAGCGAATTTGTGTCAGAGAATTTTTTTTTTTTTTTTCGTTCGTACACACTGCAGGAAAGGAAGGAAGGTGATAGTGATTGTGGTAGTAGTAGTAGTAGTGGAAGTGAAATTGATGTTAGTAGTAGTATAAGTAGTAGTAGTAGTAGTAGTAGAAGTAGTAGTAGTAGTAGCAGTAGTGATTTCGTTGAGAGAGGGGAAACGATTTGAGTAAGACGCTTGGATGAAGAAGTGATGGTAGTGTTAATGATGATGGTGATGATGATGGTGGTGTTTCTGATAATGGGGCGGAAGATAACGAGAAATGAGGCGAAAAAAGAGAGATGTGGTGGTGATAAAGATGAAAACGGACATAAAAAAAAAGTGGTGATAGCAGTGGTGGTGATATTCGTATGCAACACAAGTAGAAGGAGAAATTGAAGGTCGGTGAGGAGGAAAATGGGGAGAGAAAGCCATGCAAAACGATAAGATGGTAATGTTTGTGGTGATGAGTGTTGATGAAAATGGAGATGAAAAACAAGTATAAAGAGGAATTAATACATGAAGGTGGTGGTAGCAGGGGTGAGTAAACAAGAGAAAACATCATAGGACGTAAAAATGAAGGAAGCGAATGGATAATGATATGGACAACTCTGACATAGGAGACATTAAAACGTACTGCTGGCTGAGTGGAGGACGTTGGTTCGCGTCCCGCCCGCCGCCACAAGCTGGGATTTATCAGTCACCGCCGACTGGCCTAAGACTACCCACATGCTGTCCTGAAGACCCCCTATCAACCCGGACTCTAGATCCTCTCTCAAAGAAAAGATCAAAGATGTGCTCCGGGAGGTAGGATGAGCCAAGCAAAAAGGCGCCTCTATAAACACTTGCCTACTCTATAACAGGCTGCGGCTAACCATCAGGCTCCACCAAGAAAGCCTATCGGCGAAACGTAAACGTAAAAAAAATGGTGTTGATGGTGATAAAACACCAATAAACTAGTGGTGATGGTGATGCTAAAAAGGGGAAGTGGAAGAAAAGGCTGGAAAACGGAACAATTGTAATCGTGAAAGTGGCGGTGGTGGCGGCGATGGTCGTGGTGGTGGCGGCGATGGTCGTGGTGGTGGCGGCGATGGTCGTGGTGGTGGTGGTGGTTATGAGTTACGCAACAGGATGAGGAATGGAAAAGTGGTGATTTTGGTCTAGGCGGTGGGTGAAGAAAAAGGAGAAACGCACGTACACATAGGAGCGTATAGAAAATTTGGTGCTGGTCATGGAGGTGGTGGTGGTAGGGGAGGAGCGATGGTGGTGGTGGTGGTGGTGGTTATATAACATGCGCGTGAGTGTTCATAAGTAAGGTATTCCAGGAAGGAGCCATAAAACATTCTCCTTTATGTTTCTGAGTATGATGACACACTAATAAATGAAAGAATAATAAACAGGCCGACACGCAATAACTCGACGTTGACTAAATGTAATATACAGTAAAAAAAGAGAAGCAAGGGGAGTATATAAAAGAGGAACCTTATGAAAGAAAGTTAGCAAAAAACTTACGATATGAATGTCGGATACAGCCAAAAGGGGTAACTGAAGGAAGGAAAAGAATGAGAAACATGAAAAAGGGTGAATGTAGTGAGTGGTGAAGTAAATAAAATTGAAATGAATGAACTTATTTTTGAAGATGTGAGACAAAAAGCTGTAGGAGAGAAAGGAACGAGAACCATGAAGTCTAGTGAATGAAAGAAGTTACAATAGATAGGTTATTAATAGACGTATATCAATATAGACAATGTAGGGTGATGCAAGAAGATAAATTGCAGAAAGTTACGAGAAGCAGGATAAAACGAGCGAAAGAAAGAAAAGAAGAAAGGTAAATATAACGAAGGTTAATGGAGGATAAAGAGCGTTTAAAAAATACAGGAAGAAAGAAATATTGAAACAAGGGAAAGTTAATAAGAATGTTTACAAGAAAGTTAATAGCATAGAAGGCGAAAATTAATAACTATATTAATAAAAATGTATACAAACATGAATCAGGAAAATCAGAGAGGGATCGTACCATTTTAAATATTCATCGTCGATTTCAATCTGGACCGTCAGCTTACTCCGACTACTAGCGAGTCATTTCCGTTGTGCGATATTCCTTTTTTTTTTTTTCGTCATTTTTTGGCTCGACGGATATTAGCAATTTTCTTTGATGAAGATTCAGATATGTGGAAGCACATTCGTGGGACGGCGGGCCACGGAAAAAAGAAAAAAAAAAGAAAAACGACGATAGGATCCGTCGCGTTGGGTACATTTTTTTTTTTTTTTTTTTTTTTTTTTACGTCGAACCCTGTAACACCGATAGGCTTTCTTGAGGGGCGTGGTGGTCGGCCCCAGCCCGTCATGTCGTAGGCAAGTGTTTATAATGGCGCCATCTATTCTTCGCTCATGCTGTCCCCCGGAGCTCATTCTTGATTCACTTCGACGGTTTCCTCTAGAGTCCGGGTTGATGGGTGGTCTTCAGGACAGCATGTGGGTAGTCTTAGACCACTCGGCGGTGACTGAAAAATCCCAGGAGATAGCGGCGGATTCGAACCCGCGTCGTCCAGAGTGCGGTGAATGTGGGACCCGCACGCTAACCACTCAGCAACCGCCTCCCCAAGATTTACGTTCGAGGAGGTAGTCAAGGACTGATTTGAAGAGAAAAGATAGTGAATGATTAAAAGAAAAAAATGAGGGCAACCCGAGGAGAGAACCAGGCGGCGATATTGAACTAGAGAATTTGCCGGAACAGGACTGAGAGTGTTCTAGCCTCAAACAGAAGAGAAAAAATGGAGAACGAAGGGAAAGTTCTGATGAAAGTGCTGATTATGATGATGAGGTATAGTTAGTTCAGTTACGAAATTAAAGTTTGAAGCGGAGATTTGATAAATTTATTGGCGGATTATGAATAGCATCTCATCATGAAAAAAAAAAAAAAAACGAAAAAGGTTAAAGTGAAACAACAGTGCGGCAAAACTTAGACAGTAATAGGGGAGGATTGATGAGACGAAAAAAAAAAAAAACTACTCCTTTTTTCCTGCTGCCTTTCATCTCGGTGAGGCGGGAGACTAATGGGAGGAAGGACAAGCAGGTTAATTGAAGTCCTTAGGAGGCCAGTAAAGGTGTTCCGGCTTCCTGTCTTGAAGAGAAGTTAATGGTCGGCGTCGTGTGTTGATAGAATATAATGAGGGGAACTTGAGGCCCGTAATTTTGGTCATTTTTTTCCATTTCCTGCGGCTCTTTTCCATTCTTTTTACTCTCCATGTATTTATTCAGCTATCATTATTTTCAGCCGGAGCAATTCATCTTCCCTCCACCGAAGACTGGTAACCGTGATCAAGATAGGTTTTGTACTATCTTCATCTTCCCTCTTCTATCCTTCCACCCGCTAACTAAAAATCTCAGCAAACCTTAAAAGCTGCAGCACTTTATGACTCGGTAAAATAAGAAGCTAAGCTAGTGTAAGGAACGTTCATAACAATCACGGGTTCGGTTTAAGCCCATGTATTCATGAGGATTGGCTGACATATAACTGCGTCAGTGAAGGGATATCATTGTACCTATACTTTCTCTACATTTTGGTTGACATTAAATCGCATAATTCACACACAACGACCGATAATTACTTCAGTGCTGCTCTCTCGAGGTAAACAGCTTTCAGAGTCATCCATTGAATTATCAGTTTTTGTAGGGAAAAAGTATAGTACGTATGTAGCTTATTATGGATGGATATTCGTGTAAGACTCATTAATCTCAAGAGGGCCGAGTAGCTCGGTGGGTTTGGTGTTCCCCTCGCTACCGAGAGGTTATGAGTTTAATCCCAGCTCACGGCGGCTTCTCGACGAGGGAGGTAGTACTCTCTAGTAACCCTGGAAGATCTATATGGTTTTAGCTACCTAGCTCAAGGGCTTAATTACTAACCTTTTTAATAATTTAAATCAGAGAGAGAGAGAGAGAGAGAGAGAGAGAGAGAGAGAGAGAGAGAGAGAGAGAGAGAGAGAGAGAGAGAGAGAGAGAGAGAGAGAGAGAGAGAGAGAGAGAGTCCCTTTATGTGACCGTGGAACACGTAATCAGCCGAGTACAAAGTAAACATGACGCGAAACAGACAAATAGGATCAGGGTATTGGCTCAGGAAGCAGTGAAGGAGAGCTTCGCCTCTAGTGCTAGGCTGAGGGCTATGAGAGCGGATAAAGTAAACAAATCGAGAGGTAAGGAAGTTGAGTAAACAAACAAACCACTAGGCGAAGACAAAAAAAAAAGCTGAGAGGGGTCCCCTTTTCCATTAGGCTGTAGGATACGTGATCGACCTCAAACAAAGTAAAAATGAAGTACAATAGACTAACGAAACTCGGGCAAGTACAGGGAATAGTTATACTTAAGAAAAATACCCCGATTCAATAAGGTTGTGGGGAATGTAATCCTTTGATAACGAAGTAAAGGTGATTTGTGCTGGACTAAAGGAAATCTTAAACCGGTAAGCATAGGGAATAGTTGTACTTACGACAGAAATACCCCTCTTGCATTAGATACGCAATCATACAATAACAAAGCAAAGACGATGCATAATAGACTAACTAAAAACAGGCAAAGCATAGGGAATATAGTTGCAGTGACGAAAGAAATCCCCTCTCGCGTTGGACTTCGGGATACACGATCGCCAGACAACAAGGCAAAGCTCATTGATGACTGTTTCAGGACTATCCCTTCCGCCAACCAGTCCGTCTTGCCTCAGCGCACCGGCCTAGTTTAATCGCTTTACGATGTGTGGAAGGCTCCAAGGCGGCTCTTCGCTATCCCTTTCATCGCGCAGTTTTATTTTCAGAGAGTAATGTTTCACCAAATATACCAGAAACGGCACCCGATTATCGCCCAAAACTACCAAGGATTAGAAGCCGTATATTAATGAATTTATTATGTACCACGCGAGTAAGTAATGAGTAAGAGAATACCGATATAACCTTTACAGGAAGAAGGTAGAGTATAAAAGGTCCAGATAATGATAGCTCGCTACATCAAAACAATTAAACTCTTCTGCCTGTTTCATGGTAATCTTTTTATGGGTTCATGGATGCACAAGAAGACTCACACACCACAACACCAGGTATGCTTGTCACCTGGTCGAAATGGAGAGACTTTGTGTGCGGCGAAAGTTATTACGAAGCGAAGTGGTGTGGGCCGATTTTTGGAAACTTTTACACTAGGGATTCTCATTGTAGTCTGGGATGAGTGTTCTTTCATGTGTGTGTGTGTGTGTGTGTGTGTGTGTGTGTGTGTGTGTGTGTGCAGTGACCTGTATACATATTATCCGGTTAAATTTTACAGAACAAAATTCATAGATTACTACAGTAACCATCTTGCCCGACATGAGTTATCGTGTACCTTTATGAAAGTAAAGGAAAAATAAGGAATGTAATAAAAATAGAAGACGGTATAGTTTTCCATTATTAAATTTTTAAAATTCACTCGACCTTTTTTTTTTATATAACCACGAAAGCCCTTCCTGCTGCTACCTAGCTGTTAATATTTCATGATAAGCTTTTTGTCCGTGTACAGAGAGAGAGAGAGAGAGAGAGAGAGAGAGAGAGAGAGAGAGAGAGAGAGAGAGAGAGAGAGAGAGAGAGAGACCTGTTAATGCAAAGAATTTCCTGTTTTTCAGTACTTATATCAGTGTAAAATCTTTAAAACTGAGTTCAAATACACAAATTAATTATGAAAATAATATTGATATACATTTCCTCACTCTCTTTAACTCTTTTCCTCTCCACTCTTGTACACCCCTCTGAAATCCTCTCTTTCATTCCTTTTTCTTACCTTTGACGACTGAACTATTTTCATTCCTCAGCTCCATATTCAATAGCACTTATTTTTCCCTTCATATGATTAGTAATTGGGATGGTGTGCACGAACCTGTGAATGTACCCTGGCTGAACTTTTCTGGACCCAAAGTTTTACATCAAAGTCATAAGTCGGACTCGACCGAATATATTGAATAAGGCGGTCGCAAAACTCTCATCAGAGCAAACATGGCCGCCCAGAGGTAGGTAGAATAGCCAGATCCTTCCCAAAACCTCAAATACTTCACTCAGAGAAAGGGGAAGGAAGGGACACAAACAGCATTATATAAGAAATAGAAAGAAAGGAATAGAAAGGAGGGGAGGACAAAGAGCAATAAAATATGTACACAGAATATATAAATACATAAATATGAATACATATATGTTCTGAACTCAGTTTGTTTTTTCATTGAAAGAATTTTTTATTTGTTATTCGGTCTGAGTAAAAAACAGATCAATAGAAGAGCAAAAAACTAAAGGTATAAGTAAGAAGATAAAATAATGAAGCGGAAAGATTAAAAAAGAGGGAAAGAAAGAGGACACTGAAGTGAGAAGGACCCGGAAGGAGAGGAGGAGGAAAAAGAGGAGGAAGAGGAGATAGTTTATAATAGATTTTTATTGGTTTTTTTTTAATGTCGACCGACCTTTCTCTTTACGCTTTAAGTTCTCTTTATTAAAAGTGCACTGCTTCAGTAATGCTTCATGGTCATATTGCTTTCCATAAATAAAAAATTATCTCGGTCATTGTATTTCCTCGTGATATTTGATTGGCCGTATATGATTTTTTTCATAAAACAGCAACAAAAGTCTGGAAATATCAAAGGTTCTGACATGTACGTAGGAGAGAGAACAACAACTAAACAAACAGTTAACAGAGTGTGGGAACTGATATAAAACGATACAAAGGGATACCGTTCACGAGAGTGTCTGATGGAATGAAGAATTATGTGGAAAGCTTACACAGAGACTGGAAACTATAATAATGATTGGGAAAGAGTTTGAGAATCCTGTGGCCTGCCAGATAATATGACAGACTGAGGAAACTGGAAACCAAAAACTGAAAACTTATGACTAAGGAAACTGGAAAATAGAGGCACATGACAATAATGAATGGAAACGAATGTGAGAGCCCTTTGTCATGCTTTGGAATAATGCGGCACTGAGGATAATCATCATTTTTCTGTTGATTTTTGTTCCATTAGCGCTGATTGTTTTGTTTCCTTTGCAGGTCAATGAGAGTGCAACAGACTTTCGTATTTGTTAATAGTGCATGATTGTCTATCGTGACTTTTTCTTTGTGTTTGTTTCCTGTTGTCCGCGTATTTTTAAAGTAAGCAGAGTAAAAGATAAATCTATATTGGCCCATTAGCATCATCATCAGAATATTAAAAAAAAAAAACTCGTCAAATGCTTTTATAATAATGATCCTTTGAAAGAACTCATTTATTTCACTATCAACGCCGAGGTCATCACACAGTCTGAAATATCAAATCCCTGTTGCACCCCCTTTACAATAACACGTCACTTTGTCCCCACACACCCTATCGAACTCTACTACACGCCGCGCCCGTCCACACGCACATCCTCCTCCAACATCCATCAAGAACATAGCGTTTGATTTTTATGTCGATGGATACATAGCTCTCCACATATTTGTTTGTTCAGGGGGTCTCCAATCAAGAGGTACTCAAAAAAAAAAAAAAGTGATGCTTCGTCCTGCTGAACTTGACTGTGAGTGTCTGTTTGTCTGTCTCTGCCCCCCCCCCCTCTCTCTCTCTCTCTCTCTCTCTCTCTCTCTCTCTCTCTCTATATATATATATATATATATATATATACATATATATATATATATATATATATATATATATATATATATATATATATATATATATATATATATATATATATATATATATATATATATATATATATATATATATATATATATCAATCCATCTATACATCTCCCTTTGTCTATGTATATTTATATCTATCTATTTATATCTACGTGTCTCAGCGTAATCCTATCAAATACATCGAAAACACTACGTCAAAAACAACTGATTTTTTGTGGAAGTCTTTGCAAGAATAAGTATGTAGATTGGTAGTTCTGATAGCTCTTCTGATCGTTAGATGGAAGACTCTTCATTAAAGGGAGGAAGGAAGGACGGTATGAGGGAGTGAAATGCTAGGATTTTCTCTTTACTATGCTCCAACACGACCTCTGCGTGTAACGAAGCACACGAGAAATTAATCCAGACAAGGAAAGGTTTTGCCGGCGCCAGGGATCGAACCCGCGACCAGCGAGACGGGAGAGCCGCTCCTTAACCAGTCGTCCAAAGAGGTTCCCCCCTTGCAGAGGGAGCTATGGGAGGCTCGCCTATCAGGCTAGTCGCCGCATTACACGGCTCCCCACTCCTATGTAGATAAATTTCTATGTGTTGAGATTTCCCATTTTATATGAACTTCGGAGAGCATGGGCCATCACTCTACCTGTTACCCACACGGGGTAACACAACAGAACACAGGAGAGGATGCCCACCGCTTTGCCACCAGTGAAATGCCCGAATTTTCTCTTTACTATGGTCCAACACCACCAATTCGTGTAACGAAACACACGAGAAATTAATCCAGACAAGGAAAGGTTTTGCCGGCGCTGGGATCGAACCCGCGACCAGCGAGACGGGAGAGCCACTCCTTAACCAGTCGGCCAAAGAGGTACCCCCCTCGCAGAGGGAGTTATGGGAGGCTCGCCCATCCTGCTAGTCGCCGCACTACAGGAGGAGTGGAAAAAAGTGGAAAGAAGAAGGGGATGCTGTGAATACGAACGCTTAACCTCAGACCTTACTATCATTTCCGATTGGGGCAAGAAGAACCTGGTGTCATTCAACGCCTCAAAAACTGAATTTCTTCACCTATCAACTCGATACACTTCTTCTTCTTCTTCTTCTTCTAAACACCTATCCCCTATTCTTCGACAACACTCAGCTGTCACCTTCTCCTACACTAAACATCCTCGGTCTATCCTTAAGTAAAAAATCTCAACTGGAAACTCCATATTTCCTCTTTCACTAAATCAACTTTCTCTGGGTTGGGCGTTCTGTATCGTCTCCGCCAGTTTTTCTTCTCCGCACAGATGCTGTCCATATACAGGGCCCTTGTCCGCCTTGGTATGAAGTATGCATCACATGTGTGTGTGTGTGGGGGGGGGGGGGGGCTCCACTCACACAGCTCTCTTGGACAAAGTAGAGTCAAAGGCTCTTCGTCTCATCAACTCCCCTCCTCACACTGATAGTCTTCTTCCTCTTAAATTCCGCCGCCATGTTGCATCTCTTTCTATTTTCTATCGATATTTTCACACTGACTGCTCTTCTGAATATGCTAACTGCACGGATCCCCAGCTCCCGCGGCCCCGCTGCACTCGACTTTCTACTCTAGCTCATCCCTATACTGTCCAAACCACTTATGCAAGAGATAATCAGCATCTTCACTCTTTCATCCCTTACACTGGTAAACTCTGGAACTGCCTTCCTTTGTCTGCATTTCCTCTTGCCTATGACTTTATCTCCTTCAAGAAGAGTGTATCCAGACACCTCTCCACCCGAAATTGACCTCTCTTTTGGCCACTCTTTATTTTTGTCTGTTGTGGGAGCGCTGAGTAGGGCTTTTTTTTCTACACTCTTTTTGTTGCCCTTGAGCCGAGACGTCTCCTCTGTTGTAAAAAGAAATTGAGAGTAAAAAAAAAAAAATTGAAAAAGGAGGATAGAAAATGGGAAGGGAGGAAGAGGAAGCCGTAAGTGGTGATTGAAAAAAAAAAAAAAAACAACGAAAGTACAAGACGGGAGAAAAAATTAAGTAAGGAAGGAGGCGTTGAATAATGGGAAAATAAAGGAGTAACAATGAATAGGGGGAGAAAATAAAGTCAAGGAGAGTACTAACAGGGAGAAATATAGGAGTGAGCGAAGAGAAGGAGGAAAGAAGGAAGGAATGAACGGTATTGGAATGAGAGGAAATTACATGAGAAAAGAAAGTAATGTACACAGAAATGATGAATAGACATAAAAAAAAGGGAGTGACGAAATGAAAGCTTAATGAGAAAAGAGAAAGGAGGAGAGGAGAAAAGGAACAATAGGGAAAAAGAAGATGAAAACGGGAGAAGGGAAACGACTTGAGTATAAAAAAAATTGGAGGAAACCAAATAGATAAAAAAAGAGTGAGGAGGAAAAGGACTAGGAAAAATGTGGACGATACAAGAAAACATTGACAGTATGGAAGGAAAAAAAAAAGAGAAAAAATGAAAGCACGGTAAAAAAAAAGAAACGGTTGAAAGAGGAGAACACTGGCAGGCAGGAGACAAAGAGGAAACAATATATTGAAAAAAGTTAGGGAAAGATTGGAACGGGAAGGAAAGATAGATGGATGTGAATAAGATGGGGGGAGGAGGGGGAGGAGGAGGAGACAGGTGATGTTAAGATAATTGAATAACACCTGACGTTGGTTGTGAGGCAGAGCTTAAGGGATATAGTAACAATAACAAAGAGTGTGTGTGTGTGTGTGTGTGTGTGTGTGTGTTTATCATCAATACCATTCATCACCATTACATCATCACAAAATCCACCTCGACCGCTATTCCTCACCATCAGTTTCATCACCAATTTCTATCATATCTTCGTCGCCTTCACCTCCGTTTTCTTCACCATCAGTCACCCACCAGCACCTCCATTACCACCACTACAACCACCGTCATCACACACAACAATATTCATTCCTATCATCACCATTTTTTTTTTTTACTAACTTTTTCATCACCATCACCATTACCTGCATTTCCTCCACCACCCTGCCATCACCATTATTACCATTATAACGTATCATCACCACCACCCACACCGCCACAACACCTCACCACCACCACCACCACCACCATTGCTATTATTACGAACTCTCCTCTGGTAATATTCATCTGAAATAATAATTCTGTTTCCATATACGTGGCTCAGACGAGAGAGAGAGAGAGAGAGAGAGAGAGAGAGAGAGAGAGAGAGAGAGAGAGAGAGAGAGAGAGAGAGAGAGAGCCTTCCTTTCTCTCATTAAACGCAATACATCCGCGCCACATTTCAATCTCCTTACTTAGTCTGTTACCTCCTCCCTCTCCTCCTCCTCTTCCTCCTCCTCCTCCTCCTCCTCCTCCTCCTCCTCCTCCTCCTCTTCCTCCTCCTCCTCCTCTTCCTCCTTTTCTTCCTCCTCCTTCTCCTACTCCTCCATGACCCTTTCTTCCTCTATCCATACTCACTCCTCCATGCTTATCTCACTTCCTCACTTCTTCACCCCTTAATCTTCTCTCCTTCCCCTCTTCCATTTTCCTTCCTCGTCTAATCCTTCTAATCTCCCGTTCCTCCTCCTCCTCCTCCTCCGCCTCCACCTCCTCCTCCTCCTCCTACTCCTCGTTCTCCTCTTTTTCCTCCTTTTCTATTTTTTTCCGTAATGTTATTAGGTCGTGAAAGTTTCGGTTTTAATATATGGGCGATGAGAGAGAGAGAGAGAGAGAGAGAGAGAGAGAGAGAGAGAGAGAGAGAGAGAGAGAGAGAGAGAGAGAGAGAGAGAGAGAGAGAGAGAGAGAGAGAGAGAGAGATACGAACAGAAAAAAAAACTACGCTCAGAATAAACACAGAACCAATTGAAATGCGAAAAGGAAATCTAGTTATAGAGCGAGGAATATAACGAGGCAATGAAAGGAATTAAAGGACACAAAATATAATAGTTTTCCCCAAGGTTATTTTATATGTAATACCTCTGAGGGTAAAGACGCCATGGCCTCCCTCCCTCTCCTACGGTTTCTTTCAGGTCTTCCTTTCTCTCCAACCTCTTAATCGGATTTTGTGCCGTTGGAAAGACTATATAGGAAAAAACACAGCCCCATGAGAGACAGATTCACTCTGCTCGATTTAGTGGTAGCATTCCCCCGTTTATGACGCAGCAGAGCAAGGAAGGAAAGCTCAGTGGGTAGGAAAACGAATCAGCGGGGAGAAAAAGCTGAAGTAGGAGGAAAAGCCTTAAATTTCCTGGAAAGATAATGGAAGAACGTGTAAAGAAGGAGAGGAGGTAAAGGATTTGGAGGAGGAGAAAGGGAGAATGAGAAGGGGAAGGAAAAGGAGAAGGAGGAGGAGGAGGAGGAGGAGGAGGAGGTAGGTGAAAAATATTGTTGTTTTGGAAAAAAGGGAACGAAAAAAAAAGGGAGGTGAAGAAGGTGAAGGAATTGTAGAAGGAGATGGAAGAGAGTGAGGTATGGGTGAAATATTGTTCTTTTGGGAACACACACACACACACACACATTCGCACACACGAAAAAGTTTCATTCTCTCTCTCTCTCTCTCTCTCTCTCTCTCTCTCTCTCTCTCTCTCTCTCTCTCTCTCTCTCTCTCTCTTCTTTTTCTTTTTTATTTAAAAATATTTCTACAAAAAATTAGGCTCAAAATTACTCTTTTTTGGTATAACTATTTTAAGAGCCTGTGTATGGGGCAAAATGAATTGTCGACTGTTGACACATACAACACATACAAATACAAAATACGAAAAAGAAAGAAAAACATGTAAAAACAATTTGGAATAGTGTCAGTTAGTCACTTTATATTTATACCACTTGCGCACTTGGGTGTCCCTCACGCCACCTGTGAGCAGCCAACTTCACCTGCTGTGTTCATGTTCTCCACTTGGGGAGTGGCTGCCGTGAACATGTTCCACAGACGTGTGGTCCTGGCTCTATATGTGCGCTGGTGCTGTCTGGAGTGTGATCGAGGCATCTCAACAAGCTGGTCACTGGAGAGTGCAGTCCGGGTAAACCTCTGGGCAGCGCGTGGGGGAAGCCTCAAGCTGCTGAGTTGGGGAACCCCCTGCACCTGGGCTTTGTGGCACACAACCAGTGCTGAGATATCGCGGCGGTGTTCCAGCGACGTTACAGTGGCAGACGACTCCTCCAGGTGCTCGCTGGCCTCCACCAGACGCACTGCTCGTCGCTGCACTGCGTTGAGCCTCTGCATGTGGCTGGCAGCACTCGACATCCAGCACAGGGCACCGTACTCCAGATACGGTCGTATCTGTGCCTTGAAGAGAGTGAAGATGCCCCGTGGGTCGAGGGATCCCGCTACTCTTCGCAGGGCATAGTCTCGCAGGGAGGCCTGCGGGCAACAGCTCGGACGTGGTGGTTGAAGCGCAGGCTTTGGTCCACAGACACTCCCAGGACCTTGATGTGGTCCTGGAGGGGCAGGCTCTTGCCTCCAAGACGCAGCTGGCCTGAGACTGCTCGAGAGGCGTCTGGGGACCGTGAGATGACCATGGCCTCCGTCATCTCCGGGGCGAGGGTGACATGCCACTCCTCTCCCCACTGCTCCACCAGGATGAGCTGCCTGTTGATCTCCTCGACGGCGCACTGGTTGTCGGGGCGGCAGTAGGAGCGGGAGAGTAAGCAGTCATCGGCGTAGGCTGACACTGCCAATAGCTGCCGGAGGAGATCGTCGATATGGATGTTCCACAGGATTGGGCCAAGCACGGAACCCTGTGGAACTGAGGCATGCACTGGTGAAGGCCTTGATGACTGCCCGTTGATCACCACCTGAAGGCTCCTCCCCTGGAGGTAATCTTTGAGCAGCATCAGGAGGGCTTCCTGGACACCTTTGGCGCGAAGCTTCTCAATGAGCCCCGCGTGCCAAACCCTGTCAAAGGCTCCAGCAATATCCAGGGCTACCACGAGTGTGTCCAGGCCTTCATCAAGTGCGTCTTGCCAATCCTTGGAGAGGAGGAGGAGGAGGTCCGCGGTGGACCGGCCAGGCCTGAAGCCAAACTGTCTATCTGAGAGGAGATGGCACTCACTCAGGTGCTGACAGATGACTGCAGCCACCACACGCTCTCTCTCTCTCTCTCTCTCTCTCTCTTTTTCAGCAGTGAAAAGTGACGAATGTATAATTAGGTGTGACTGGGCCTTTCATGAAAAGATGTTTTTGTGATTTTGTTTACGTCACTGTTGACCCTCGCTTCTATATATAGATGCTTGGGTGAATACTTAATCTCGATATCACGAGTTATTAGCAAGGCAGAATCCTCTTCGTTACCAGGTATTACAAAAAACGTTTATTTTTTTCGTTTCAAACCATCCTGTACGAAAGGCAATGATCAAGCATGATACCTCTAGGCTGCTGCCGACCTCAAGTTTTCCGACACGTAAAATTTTGTTGTTCTGATTTTCCCCCTCTACAACAAGAAATTGTTTTTTTGTTTTATATTCAGGTGTCCGTGACGTTTAATTAATCTCCCACGCTGCTGCTTCTGAATTTCCTTAATAGCCGTAGCCTGCACCACTCTGCCGCAGCGAGAATCGGTAAGGTTTTTCATTTATTTTTTTCGTCGGTGGAGAGGATTCGGTTGTCCGTGACGTTTAATATCCCACGCTGCAGCATCAGTTTCCTTAATACGCCGGAGCCTGCACCATCCTCTGTACTTTCTCCTCGCCCGTATTGCTCGTTTCGTTAGTTCGGTGATCACCTGTTTCGCCGCCTGTCTTCATCGCCACGGGAGTCTAGGACCGATTTTTTTTTCTCGACTATCTTCAATGCCTCCTCCAACTTGCCAGACAACTGTCTGATTTGCTGCTTCACGCCCACCAACTTCCTAACGTTCTCTCTTAGAACTTTATTTTCTCCAGGAAGACATTGTTACCAAACTTTTTGTAAAGGAAAGGAGGAAGCTGAAAGAGAAAGCAAGAGGAAACAAAAAAGCCCGTTGGCAAGTAGTTGATAAAGAAATCGAAAGAGAGAGAGCTACATAGACAGCCATTAAACAGTCAGTAAACCATAAACAGACAGAACACAATATAAGAGACAAACAAAGAGCAAGATACACCGACGAAAGACAGACCGACAAACACAGACATATAAAAACATGCAGACCTAAAGACAGACAGTCCAAACGAAGTAGACAGACAGAGATTGCACAGACAGACCAACAGACCCAGACACAGGCAAATAAGCAGTCACCAACCAAGAGCAAAGAGGCAGCAACATTACCCTTGAGGAGGGAGCCGGAAGTGGATGGACGACTGCAGTTAAGCTGCTTGTTGATATAATCTTTCCACAAATTCCACATACTTAGAGAGAGAGAGAGAGAGAGAGAGAGAGAGAGAGAGAGAGAGAGAGAGAGAGAGAGAGAGAGAGAGAGAGAGAGAGAGAGAGAGAGAGAGAGAGAGAGAGAGAGAGAGAGAGAGAGAGAGAGGAAATAAATCAAAAGGGGTAATATCCAACAAGACTATTTCTTCCATAGTAAATATTAAGGTGAAGGAAATGACGGGCGATATCGTTATTGAATGAGTCCCGATACTCCTCTCTTGTCAACGTCTAAGTCGTAGGCATTAATACGTGTGCCCAGTGCCTTCTTTCACTGGGCGTTTTGTCATTGTATTAACCTCCCCGGGCGCCAAGGCTCTTTCAGTGTCTGCATCATTGAAGTCTGCCATTTCTTCGTGTACTATATATGAGAGGCAGGATCAGGATTAATCACCAGCCAGTATCTCCATTATAACCATTACCTATCACCATTACCACCAGCATTAACACTACAACCATCATCAGCACAACCAACTTTGTTCATTCTCAGTTTCACCATTTTTCACTACTTTTCCGTCACCACCAGTAGGATAAGTGGAGGAATGCGTGCAGTAGTGTATAGTGCGGAGGAAAGTCGCGGAGAAGTAGAGGGCTGGGTGAACGGGTAACTTGAAAGGGGTGAATTGACGGATACGATCGACGGAGTGAAGCGTGCGTGAGTTTAGGGAGCGGTAGGAAAGGAAGGGGCGGAGGAAAGGCGGGTGGGGAGAGGCATAAGCAGGCTGGGTATCTATATAGGGTTCTGACAGTCACTATCAACGAAGTGGTGTGCGGTAATTTAGAGAGTTTTTTTTTTTACGTTTCGTCGTTATGGTGCAGGCAAGTGTTTATATTGGCGCCTTCTTGCATGGCTCATGCTGCTCCCCGGAGCTCATCTTTGATCCTGGGTTGATAGGTGGTCATCAGGGCAGCATGTGGGTAGTCTTAGTCGACTCGGCGATGACTGAAAAATTGCCAGCTTGTTTGTAGCGATGGGCGGGACGCAAACCGGCGTCCTCCTGTACGCCGCGCCCGCACGTTCACTCCTCTGCCACCGCCTCCCCCAAAAGGAAGGAAAGGAGGGGGGGGGATTGATAGCTCATACAATGCCTGAACTACGCATGATCTAACACTAATAACGTTGGCAAGGGGAGGTGGGGCCAGGCAGTCTTGAAAATTTTGGTTCTTTTTTTATGTTAACTTTCCTTGTTCTTCTAGTCCCTTTTTTCACGGCTCATCTTTATGTATTGTGCATGTCAGAAGTACTTTACTAGAGCAGCAAAATCCTCCAGATTACACACACACACACACACACACACACACACACACACACACACACACACACACACACACACACACACAATCTAAGTGTGCAGTAGTTTGCTTGTCCTTATAATACATTTTTTTTTGTTTTCTATGCCCTCTCTGGCCTCAATCCTCAGAAGGCTTATGGACCTGATGGAGTGCCTCCTATTGCCCTTAAAAACTATGCCTCCGTGCTGTCACCCTGCCTTGTCAAACTCTTTCGCCTCTGCCTGTCAACATCTACCTTTCCTTCCTGCTGGAAGTATGCCTTCATACAGCCTGTGCCTAAGAAGGGTGACCGTTCCAATCCCTCAAACTACCATCCTATAGCTTTACTTTCTTGTCTATCTAAAGCTTTTGAATTAATCCTTAACCGGAAGATTCAAAAGCACCTCTCCACTTCTGACCTTCTATCTGATCGCCATTATGGGTTCCGCAAGGGGCGTTCTACTGGTGATCTCCTTGCCTTCCTAACTGATTCTTGGTCATCCTTTCCTAGCCGTTTCGGTGAAACCTTTGCTATTGCGCTGGACATATCAAAAGCTTTTGATAGGGTCTGGCACAAATCTTTGCTTACCAAACTACCCTCCTTCGGTTTTTATCCTTCTCTCTGTACCTTTATCTCCAGTTTCCTTTCTGACCGTTCTATTTCTGCTGTGGTAGACGGTCACTGTTCTTCCCCTAAACCTATTAACAGTGGTGTCCTACAGGGTTCTGTCGTATCTTCCACTCATTTTCTGTTGTTCATTGATGATCTTCTTTCCAAAACGAAATGTCCTATCCATTCTTACGCCGATGACTCCACTCTGCATTACTCAACTTCTTTTAATAAAAGACCCACCCTACAGGAACTTAACGATTCAAGGCTGGAGGCAACAGAACGCTTAGCCTCAGAGCTTACTATTATTTCCGATTGGGGCAAGAGGAACCTGGTGTCATTCAACGCCTCAAAAACACAGTTTCTCCACCTATCCACTCTACACAATCTTCTAAACAACTATCCCCTATTCTTTGACAACACCCATCTATCACCTTCTTCAACACTAAACATCCTCGGTCTATCCTTAACTCAAAATCTCAACTGGAAACTTCATAATCTCATCCCTTACTAAATTAGCTTCCTCGGGGCTGGGCGTTCTGTACCGTCTCCGCCAATTCTTCTCCCCCGCACAGTTGCTATCCATTTACAGGGGCCTTGTCCGCCCTCGTATGGAATATGTATCTCACGTGTGGGGGGGCTCCACTCACACAGCTCTCCTTGACAGAGTGGAGTCAAAGGCTCTTCGTCTCATCAGCTCTCCTTCTCATACTGATAGTCTTCTACCTCTTAAATTCCGCCGCCATGTTGCCTCTCTTTCTATCTTCTATCGATATTTTCATGCTGACTGCTCTTCTGAACTTGCTAACTGCATGCCTCCCCCCCTCCCTCGGCCCCGCTGCACACGACTTTCTACTCATGCTCATCCCTATACTGTCCAACCCCCTTATGCAAGAGTCAACCAGCATCTTCACTCTTTCATCCCTCACGCTTGTAAACTCTGGAACAATCTTCCTTCATCTGTATTTCCTCCTGCCTACGACTTGAACTCTTTCAAGAGGAGGGTATCAGGACACCTCTCCTCCCGAAATTGTCCTCTCTTTTTGGACACTCCTTTGACCTCTATTCAGGAGCAGTAAGTAGCGGGCTTTTTTTTAATATTTTTCTTTACGCCCTTGAACTGTCTCCTTAGCTGTAAAAAAAAAAAAAAAAAATCACAAACTCGGGTCTCGCCATGAAGGTCACCAAGCCCCTACATACTCACCCAGCAACAGGGTGACGAAGATGAGATAGAAGAACATGATGATCAGCTCTTCCGTTCCTCTTTTCTTCCTTCTTTTTTGGTGATTCTTACCGCGCCACTAAGCAACAGGTCATATTGCGTTTGCCGGGGCGTCACCAGACAATGAGGCTCTAAAATCACCGCACTACGCACCAGTCACTAGCCCATAAATCTGAGTCACTAGGTGTAAAGAGAGTTTGCTGGCGCACTTTATTAATCTGGGTGTTCTCAATTATCGTCAGATCACTTGAAAATATAACTTTGTCACCAAACAATCCACAAGTCACTTGGCCATAAATTTAAGTCAGAAGTTTATCAGGTGATAAAGATTCATTAACAGGTTATATCGTGTGTTCACCAGGAAAATGAATCACCTGATAAGGTGTTGGTGAGGTGAAGGAAACATTTCGCGTCAATGCAGTCACTGGGTAGAAAGTCACCAGAAAAGGTTAGCAAGAATCAAGTCACCAAAATTGTAACCAGGCAGGTTGTCGGTCACTAGGACTCAGAAACACGGATTACCAACAGCAGAAGGTCACACGGGTGAAAAGTTTATTGGTTCCTTTAATTATGGTGTCCATGTAACGTCAGGATCACCAGTAGAGGTTACCAATTGCTAGGCTGCCAAGTTATAGGTCACCACCGGTTTGTAGGTCAGTGGGGTGCAGAAATAGGTGTCACCAATATCTCGCAGCCCTGAACGTCAGTCATGGGGTGAATATGCAAAACAAGAGAACAGATCACCAGTGCAGCACCTGAACCAAGTCACTGGAGGTCACCATGCCGCCAACAGGTCAAAAATAATGTAATGTGGGCTATTTACTTCACTTCTTCACTTATCAAAACTTCATCGACGTTAGTGCCACAAAAACAAACTAAAAGTCATCAGGACACAAGCTTAGTCACCATTGGGTTTACAAGAGCACCAGTAATCCGTGAGGTAAACTCGAGTACTGACCGCTTTACCTCCCACACACCTGTTGTTTCTGTCCACACCTCTTAGTAGCCAATCAACGCAAGCGAACGTCAGGGAGGGCGGGGCAGAGCGTAAAGTCGCACGTCTCCTCTCAGTGCCACCTAAAGGCTGACTGACTGATGCTGAGGCCGGCGTTGTCAGCTTGTTTTGAGCCGAGTAGCGCCACGTCAGGAAAGAGACACGACAGGGATGAAAGAGAACAAGGATGAGACGGAGGTAGAGAAAATGTAGGGGTGGTGGTGGTGGTGGTGGTGGTGGTTCCTTTCCTTCTATCCTTCTTTACTTCTTTCTTTCCGTCTCCCTAACTTTCTTTCTTCCTTTTTATGATGGTGATAGTGAGGGTTCTGAAGATCATCATTTTTTTCTGTCTTTTCTTCTTCCTTCCTTTTTAACTTTCCTCTCTTTTTTTCGAACCTTCCCTCTTTCCTTTCATCCCTCCCTTACTCCCTCCCAGCATTCTTTCCTTCGCTCCCTTCTTTTTTTCTTCCT
Source organism: Eriocheir sinensis (assembly GCF_024679095.1). NCBI lineage: Eukaryota > Metazoa > Arthropoda > Malacostraca > Decapoda > Varunidae > Eriocheir > Eriocheir sinensis. The sequence continues at coordinate 21,134,713 of NC_066517.1, read as the reverse complement.
TTCCTCTCATCCTCCCCTCCTACTAATTTCCTACTTCCTTGTTTCCTTCTTTTCTTTCTTCCTTTCTTCCATCCCTCATTTCTCCCTTTCTTCTTTCTTTCCTTCTTTCCTTTCTTCTTGCCATCGTTCATCCCTTCCCTTCTCTTCGTTCCCGCCTTTTACCTATTCTTATTTCCTTTTTTTTTGTCCCTCCTTTTTCTCCTCCATCCCGTCCTCTCCCTCCTTCCATCCTTCCCTATACGTTTCTGTAATACTGTTGAACCGTGGCGCTTTTCACAATACAACTTTAGGCTTCATCTTTGGGCAACATCACCAAAGTTTATTTTTTATTTTTTAGTTCTCTACTTTCCTCTTTGATCCTCTTTAGCAGTACTAACAACTTCACCTCCATCTCCTCGCACTCCGCTCCTCTCCTATTGTCTTCCTTCCTTCCTCCCTTCCTCCCTCGCCCTTCTCCCTCTTTTTTTTTTTTTAGTCCTCTACTTTCCTCTTCGATCCTCTTTAGCAGTACCAACAACTTCACCTCCATCTCCTCTCACTCCTCTACTCTCCTATTGTCTTCCTCTTCCTCCCTTCCTTCCTCGCCCTTCTTCCTCACTTCCCTACGCTTTTCTCGCCCTATATTGCCTCCTTCATATCTTTCTACCTATCAGTCTACAGTCCTACTCTCACTTTATTTCTCCCCTTTTCCCTACACACTCTCCACTCACTTTCATTTCTCTCTCCCCTTTCCTTCTTCCTCCATCCCCTTTCCCCTTCATGGCATCCTAGTCGATACCTCTCTGTCACTCTGTTCCTAAATTCCCTTCCCCTACATCCCTCTCTCTTTCGTCTCTCCTGCCTCTCTTTCCTTTTCCTCTTTACTTTCAGAATTATGTAAGTGCTCCCTGTAGAGTCTAGGTTGTCAAAGGAAAGGGAGGTTATTTTTTTTCTTCACCTATGTCCCTTTCCTTTCCCCCCTCTCCCTCCCTTCTCTCTTAGATGTATTGTATGCTCCCTAGGAACTGTCTTACCAACTGTCAAAGAGAGGGGAAGCCATGTTTCTTTATCCCTATTGTGTTTTTTTTTATCTACTTGACAAATGGGGAACAAAGGCATAAAAGTTTTCCCATTTGTCTTCCTTTTCCATTTCTTTTTTTGTCCTCGGTGTTCATAGATAAAGTATGGCTTCCTTCCTCCTTTCCTCTCCCTTGTTCTCATTCCTTCTTTTCCCTCCCTTCTCTCCTCCTCCTCCTCCTCTTCCTCCTCACCCTTCCGATTTGTTTTCCATTTTATCTTTTCTATTTTATTTACTTTTACATTTGTTTCCGTGGTCTAGTGGTTAGTGTCCCTGCCTAGAAATCCGCTGGCTCCGGTTCGAACCCTGACCCGGGTAGTCGGCGTGCAACCCACCCAGCTATTCATCCTCCCTCTGGGGCTGGTCGATAAATGGGTACCTGGGGAAAACCTGGGGAAGGTAAACTGTGGTAACCTGGATGTCACAATGGCCTTGGGTAATGGACTCGTCCCTCCACAGGCTCAAGGGCCAATACGGAGATGAGCACCGCTGCCACGCGCGCCTATAGCGTATGCCCTCAACTTTACAATACCTCCCCTTCGCCCTACTATCGCCCGACTTTTTCCTCCCCTTCTCCCTACTATCGCCCGACTATTTCCTCCCCTTACCCCCACCTCCCTGAACTCTTCCTCCTCTTCCTTCTTTACCCTCCCTCCCCTTCTCCCTACTATCGCCCGACTTTTTCCTCCCCTTACCCCCACCTCCCTGAACTCTTCCTCCTCTTCATTACCTTCCCTCCCCTTCTCCCTACTATCGCCCGACTTCTTCCTCCCCTTACCCCCACCTCCCTGAACTCTTCCTCCTCTTCCTTTCCCCCTTAATCCCCTCTACCTACCCTCCATCACATCTGTAAAACTGTAATAAAGAAGGCGTGACATTCAGGGAGACAAGTGGATAAATTAGTCACTGAGGAGGAGAGAGAAAAAATAGGAGCCGTATGAAGTATTTTTTTTCCCGAGGCGAAAGGAAAAAATAAGAAAAATGCTGAAATATCTCTTCCTTTTGGCCTCTGTACTTCTTTTTACTTTATTGTAGGAAGGAAAAAGAGAAAAGTGCAAAAGGAGATCAAAACCACTTGCCATAACTCATAATAATAATAATAGTAATAATAATAATAATAATAATGATAGTTTCAATTCGCCCAACGGCATATTTAAAAAAAACAAGACAAGAAATCGAGCGAGATACATATACGTACACTTAAATAATTAACACCGCATAGATCTACACACATAGGCCGAGCTCTGTCTGACGGTGGTGATGATGGAGTTCTCAGATTGCTCCACCCTACTCCTCATATCCCACACCAAGCCAGCCAGACACAGACAGACAAACATAGTAGCCATCAAACAGTTAACAAGCTACTGAAAGACAGAGAACCAAGATAAAAGACGGCCAAACAGCAGGACGCACACAATAAGAAAACACTGACTACACAAAGACCGACGGACACACAATCGGACAGACAACCAAACATGAAAACAGGCAGAGAGACAGACACACATACAAATAGGCAAGCAGACAGATACACAGACAGACCCACAGATACAGACGATGACCAATAGGCAGTGTTACCAACAATGAGAAAAGAAAAAACAGCATTGACGTTTAGGAGAGAGAGAGAGAGAGAGAGAGAGAGAGAGAGAGAGAGAGAGAGAGAGAGAGAGAGAGAGAGAGGTGGGGAGAGTCACATCATATTCGAACGGAGCACGTGTTGGGAGACAAGGAAGAAAGAAAACGGGAGGCGAGGATGAGCGAAAGAAAACGAAGACTGTAAGAAGGATAAAAGGGGAAAGTTAATAAATGTTCAGCGGGTCAAACATCCCTCATGAGTCCTTTCAGTCTCGTACACCTCCGTTAACTAGCATAATCATCCTCTCATTCCTTTGTCTGTCTTTTCTTCTTCCTGTGACTTGAACTCTTTCTTGAGGCGAGTATTAAAACGTCTCTAAAGCCAGATTTGATCGATATTTTCGGCTCTCCGTTTCGTATTTTAGGGAAACAGCGTATTGGAGACTCCTGCTCTCTCTATTCTGCCTTTGGTCTTTGTCTTTGGGCTTAAAAAGACACATAAAAAACTCTAAGAGGCAGCTACACATCCACAGACAAGCTTTTTTAATACATAGCTAATCTTTGCTTTGCCGTTCTCCCTTTCATTTATTTTCTCCATGTATATATCTTTTTATTTTATTTCCATCATAATGTTATTTTTTGTTACATCCCTTCCCTCCTTCCACCAACGCAAATATGGTACTCTGCGCCCTTCCCCCTCTGTGCAGTTATTTATTATTTCCCTCGTGTATTTAAGCAGTATGAATTATGGGGTGGAAAAAGCAGGGAAATAAACTCCTTTTCCGACGGATTTAAGAGAAAGAAACGCTGGAGATGAATTTATGAAAGTTATGGAGTGAGGCTTTGTGTGTGTGTGTGTGTGTGTGTGTGTGTGTGTTCATCTATATCATCAGTTTTTAGCACTGACTAACCCTTTTTACAGACAAAGAAGAGAGGGAGAGAGAGAAAATATTAAAACGTGATTTCAGTTTGTTTAATCTTTTAGAGCCACTGAGCTCTCCCCTCCACTGCTCTCTTCTCCTCCTTCTCCCCTCTTCCCCGTTTTCCTTCCCCTCCGCTTCCTCTTTCTCCTCCTCCCCTCCTCCTCTATTCTCCTATAATCTCTTTTCCCCGTACGCCCTTAGGTTTAAAGAAAAAACTAGCGGTGAAAGATGATGGCGGAAATTAAGTTATATTCTGCATTCGTGTGAAGATTGAAAGAGGAGAGAAGAGAATAAAAAGAAAACAAAACAAAGCAAGAAAAAACAGAAAAAGAAAAGGAAAGACAAGATACAAGACAAAGAGAAGAGGAAAGAAAGCGATAGGAGGAAGGGAAACAATTATTTAATCAACACCGAGGAAATTCTTTTAAATGTAGACATAATATGATTTTTTGAAGCCTTGGAAGAACAAATTAAGAAAAAGAAGAAAACGTCTTTACTTTTGTCTGTTGTGGGAGCGGTGAGCAGTGGCCTTTTTTTCTACACTTTTTGTTGCCCTTGAGCCGTCTCCTTTGTTGTAAAAGAGAGAGAGAGAGAGAGAGAGAGAGAGAGAGAGAGAGAGAGAGAGAGAGAGAGAGAGAGAGAGAGAGAGAGAGAAACAGGCCACGTTAGACCGAAGCAGCTAATACAACCTTCTTAAATCCATATTCTTATACATTTCGGGGCCTACACACCCACTCGTTGATGTTATTCTGTTAGTATTTCCATGGGTAGTTTTACGAGCCCAGTGATAGGTTGACAAGGCTTCTGGCCCATGAATGTGAAAAATACTTATGAGAACTCGAATAATCTTATTTGTTGCCTTTGAAAATATTTGTTATGAGAGCCGAAAGCGTCTAGAGAATACCGGTCTAAAAACTATTCTGATTTAACCGCTTTCTAATTTTTCAAGGACAAAGCTCAACGCGATAAAAGAAAGGAAGGAAGGAAGGAAGGTAGGAAGGAATAAATAAATAAAGGAAGGAAGGAGAGAAGAAAGAAAGGAATAAAGATGGGAGGAAAGTTTAATGTTTCTACCTCTTTAAAAACTAAACACCTCCGATTACATTACCTTGCTTCTCTGTGCCTCTTTCATCGCTTCTTTTTCTCTTGAGTTTTCTTGACCTTAGTTTGCATTACAGTTTTAGTCAGTCAGTCAGTCAAGCAGCCACTCATTCAGTCACTCATTCTTTCCGTTAGCCATCCAGTCATTTCGTCTGTCAGCCTGCCAGTCAATCTTTTTTTCTATATCTTCGCCTGTGACGCCGGTAGGCTCTCTTGACAGGGTCTGATGGGCGGCCCCAGCCCGTTGTGGCGCAGGCAAGTGTTTATAGTGGCGCCATCCTCTTTTGGCTCATGCTGCCATACGGAACTATATCTTGATTCACTTTAACAGTTCTTCTAAGGTCCGGGTTGTTAGATGGTCTTCAGGACAGCTCCCAAGTGGTAGCGGCAGATTCGAACCCATGTCGTCCATGACGCGGCTAACGCGGGGCCCACACACTAACCACTCAGCCACCGCCTCCCCTGTCAGTCATTCCGTCTTTTAGCCTGTCAGTCAGTCACCATTTTACTCAGTCCGCCAGCCAGTCAATCAGTGCACCAGCCAATTAACTAATCAGGTACACAATCAGGCAATTAATCACAACGTCAATCAACAGTCAGTAAGTCTTGCCGGGGCCTCTGCAATGAAACTCATAAAACAAAACTTTCTACGAAACTGGAACGCGCTAGACGCCTTTTTTAAATTTGTCATGTTCTGAAAGTTGTCCAAGACGAAACTCCTCGTTTTCTGTGCGAGATGAATGTCGTAGGCGAAAGGGTACCTACTCATAAGTTTGTCTCCAGAGTCGTGTGTTTACAGAATGTTTTTCATTTTTTATTCATATACATTTTTTCTTGTGTGTGTGTGTGTGTGTGTGTGTGTGTGTGTGTGTGTGTGTGTGTGTGTGTGTGTGTGTGTGTGTTTTAACGACTGAGAGTTTAGGCAAAGGGGAAAAGTCAAATAAAAAGAAGTGGTCGTAAAACACTGCTTCCACAAAATAAGAGTATAGTGAAAGATGTGTGTGTGTGTGTGTGTGTGTGTGTGTGTGTGTGTGTGTGTGTATGTGTGTGTGTGTGTGTGTGTGTTTTCTTATCTATTTGTATTTTTGTAGGAGTGTCTTGCTCGCATGTCCTGTATTTTATGTCCTCTTAAATTTATGTATCAGTATTTTTGCACACATTCATTTTGTGTGTGTGTGTGTGTGTGTGTGTGTGTGTGTGTGTGTGTGTGTGTGTGTGTGTGTGTGTGTGTGTGTGTGTGTGTGTGTGTGTGTGTGTGTGTGTGTGTGTGTGTGTGTGTGTGTGTACTTAATAAACTGACTAACTAAAGACCTCGTAAATGTCACGATTTGATTAAAATAAAACTGAAAAACTCTCGATCGAAGGTACGAATATAAAAAAGTAAGAAAGAAATTCAATAAACATCCCTCTGATCTCTTTATCTAGTCCTCGGGTTGTAAAGAAAATAAAAAAATGGGAGAGGACGAAAAATATATGATGCAAAGCTGAATCGATTGGATACTTTCCTTGGTAGACTTTAACATTTTTTCCCGTAAAGAGGATCAAAACAGGAAGGAAAACACGTTACCTGAGCAAGAGTAAAAATACAAAATACGTGAATGGCACTGAAATATCGTTTTTATGTCTGATATTGGAAAGATTGAGATGAAGGGGGAGAGGTAATTGGAGGGGAGTGAGATATACGGTAAAGGAGGGAGAGGAGAGCAAGGGAGAGAAACTGTAGACGAGAAAGAGAAATGGGAGGAGGAAAGAGAAGGGCAGGTAGAGAGGGAACACTAGATGAGGTTAGAGGAGATGATTGGAAATTGGAGTTGGATAAAAGCAAAAAAAAAAGTACAGAAATATAAATGGAAATAAAAAAAATGAGTAGCAAAGAGATCATATTGGAAAGTGAAGGGAAGGGGAAGAATAAAATAAAACGATGATGTGGAGACAGAAAGAAGGAGAGGAAGAGAACAAGAAGAAGAAGCAAGTATAATGATGAGAAAGGGGGAAGAGGAGGAAGAGGAGGAGGCTGAATAATGAGAGCTCAAGAAGAGAGATGAGAAGCGTTAGTGAGAGGAGGTAAAAGCATCATAGAGAGTAAAGGTGAGGGCGGATCTAATGGGTTGGGGAGAGCAGGTAATGGGGGGGGGGCTGTAATGGGTGGTGGGGTTGTTAGTGTAAGGGGCGGGGTGACGGGGGGTAAATGGGGGGGGGTTGGAGGGAGTGACAATGCCGGTGTTGGGGAAAGTTATTTCAACCGTGCCCTCATTTCTAAAGCGAGAGAGAGAGAGAGAGAGAGAGAGAGAGAGAGAGAGAGAGAGAGAGAGAGAGAGAGAGAGAGAGAGATTACTTTTCCTGTTCCTCACTTTTTTTTCTTCTGGTCTTATTATTTTTTTTTCCTAACCTTTTTTTATCTGTAACTTAAATCTTCGTATCCTCACCTTTTCTTTCTTCTTCCTCTGTCTTACCTGTTTTTTTTTTTTCTAACCTTTTCATTTCTTCTCGTTACTTACCTCTTCCTCACATTTTTTTTCTTCTTCCCTACCTCCCTTCCTAACTTCTTTTCTTCTTCTTTTGTTTTCTATGCTTTTCTTACCTCTTTTTTTCTTTTCTTTTGTCTTAGTTCTCCTCTTTTCCTCACCTCTCTACCTTGCACCTTACTTCACCCTCCTCTCCTCTTCCTCCATTTCCATTCCATTTCCTTTCTCATCCCTACCTCACGACTTTCTCTTCGTCTTACCTTCCTCTGCTTTCCCTTCTCTTCCCTACACATTATTTCGTTGTGACTCCCCTCCCTTCACTTTCCATGCCATTTTTTTCATTCTTTATTATTTTAGCTCCTCTTTCCTCCTCTCTGCTTTCCTTACCTTCCCCTTTTCATTCCCTTTCATTCCTTTCCCTTTTCTTCCCTTCCCTTTCCTTCCCTTTCTTATCCCTTTCTTCCCGTCCCTTTCCTTCCCTCTCCTTCCCATCTTTCCTTTCCTACCCCACCTGTCTCGTATATTTCATTATCTTCGTTTCTCTTTCCTCCTTTCTTCACTTTCCTTTCTCTTTCCCTTTTCTTCCTTTCCCTTCCTCAGCCTTTCTTTAACTTTCCCTTCCCTTCCCTTCCCTTCCCTTCCCATCCCATTCCTGCCTTTCATCTCTTCCTTCTCGCGTCTCATGTTTCATCACCTAACTTGACTGTATACACTATTTAACTTTTCCGCTTCTGTCCCTAACTTTGCAAGCCTATACTTAATACATAGCGAAGCGCACCCCCTCCCACACACATACATACACATCCCCCCTTACCCCCCCCCCCCCCCCCCACAACATCCACACCCACCCTTCACACAAACATGAACACAGGCGTTTTCATAAATATATATTGGAATCATCGTGTCGTTAAAATTTTTCTCGCCTGAATGACATCTGAGTCGTGTGTGACGAACCGAAAGGTATAATAAAACTTGTACTGAAACACCTGTAAACACCTTAGGATAGGGAGGGAGCGAGGAAGGATGCTGAGGGTACGGGGTATAGGTAGGTAGGATTGTTAGGTAGGCGGGAAGGTATAGTCTAGGTTGAAAGAAGGTATAGAGGAAAATATGAATCAGTGAGGGAAGAGAGGAGGAGGAAGAGAAGACGGAGGAGGAGAAGTGAGAGGTGTTGGAGATAAAACTTGTATCGAAATACCTTTTATATGACAAATACAAGAGGTAGGTAGGGAGGGAGGAGGGAGGGAGGGAGAGTCGGCTCAGAAGAGGGAGATGAGTGAGTGAGGAAGGAACGGAGCATCAACAGGTAGAGATATGTGTTGAAAAGCTCAGGGCATCATATAAGTGACCGGGACCGCTGATAGATGGCGCTGGCTGGCTTGGGCATGGGTTGTGATTGGCTAGCGGCGCCCCAGTGAGAAGAGGAGGCCGGCCGGGGCACTGGCAGTGTTCTTAGGGCAGTGGAGCGGGGAGGACGTTGCTGGGTTGCGTTCCTGTCTCCGTGAGTGAGTGAAGCGTTGGTGCGTGTGTTGTGTTGTGACTTGAGACATGCGAGCGGCGTGAGGAAAGGAGCAAGCATGTCTCCCTCGCTGTTTCCTGCGGCTTGGGTCTTCCTACTCGCTGTCTCCTCCTCCTTCAGTGTCTCGGCTCAGTACTTAGGTGAGTGTGGGAAAGGCAGCATCCAGGTGTGTTTGCAGGTGATATGGAGTAATTGAGGGAAAGTATACGTGACTATTTTTTCGTTTGAGGACCTGCTAGCTGCTTCCTTTTCTTCTTCGCCACAGCCACAGCGTAATATTTAGGAAAGAGAGCGAGGAAAACATGTCTCTTTTGGGTGTTCTAAGTAGTGTGGGTGTTACTTATTAACGGAAAGTGTGTGAATATATTGGTAGGATTCTAAATTATCTCTGCAAACCTCCTCCTCCTCCCACTTCTCCTTCATCGTCAGAGCGAGAAAACTTAACTCTCTTGGGTGTTTTTAGTAATGTGGAAATAAGGAAAGGTAAATGCGTGATATATTGGTGTAATTCCTCCCTATCAACGCTTCCTCCTCCTCCTTGTCATCATATCATCATCATCCTTAATCGTATTAGCGCAATATTTATTAGGTGCGCGAGAAAAAGCAGAAGCCAGAATTTTTTTATGATAATGAGTGTAATTAATGAGACTAAGCTTCAATATATTGGCAAGGGTCTGAACTTTAACCTTCAGAGCTTGAACAAATCACTTATCAGGTAAACGAGGAGACTTTATCATCCAGGTGTTATGTTATATGAATGTAATGAAACGGAAGCCCAGGTGAATATATTTAGCTTCACACGCCCATATCTACTTCTCTTGCCCCTAATCATGGCATGTTTCCATAAATCAAATAACAATAATAATAATAATAATAATAATAATAATAATAATAATAATAATAATAATAATAATAATAATAGTAATAATAATAATAATGGTGATGCTTATAATCACTACTACTAATATTTACAATAAATAAATATAACAACAACAACACTCCACCACAAAATGTGAGACAGTGGATTGCTAAAATAAAAAGAATAGCGAGAACTTTAGTTTTATTGAGTGTATGGATTAGAACTGGAGTAGTTGAGTTTCTCAAAGACAGGAGTGGAAAAGTAATACTCGAGATTGAAATCAGCATAGTAATAATAATAATAACAATGTTAATGATTCTACTACTACTACTACTACTACCACTATTACTACTAATAACAATAATAATAATAATAATAATAATAATAATAATAATAATAATAATAATAATAATAATAATAATAATAATAATAATAATAATAATAATAATAATAATAATAATAATAGTAATAATAATAATAATAATGATAATTTAAAGGATAGGCTCAGGATGCTGGCGATACTGCTAAGTTAAGAGAAGGTTTGGAATAACGTGAAGAAATTAAAGTATGAAAAATCCTCGCAAAGGCCTGATGGAAAGGAGGGGGAAGTGTGAGAGTGAGAAATGGATGCAGCTCGAGAGGGAGAGTGTGAAGAAAAATAAAAAGAAAAGATGAGGACTCGGATTGTGCGTATGGAGTATAGAACCGACCAGTGATTGAATCAACATGACCGCCAGAAGCGATACGATGATCAAGTTCCCCAAACGAGAAAAGACAGGGACAGGACAGGGGGACATTGACGCTAGCGTTCTCCAGGGTGAGCTTGACAGAGTATATGATTGGGCGGGGAAGTGGCAGATGGAATTCAATGTCGGAAAGTGTATCATTCTGAGTGTAGGTAGGAATAACCCCTCACACAATTACTCCTTAAATGGCACTCCTCTAAGTAGGTCTGGGCGTGAGAGAGACTTGGGAGTCCTAGTGAGCGCTGACCTCCGTCCTAGGGCTCAATGCATTCAGGCTAAAAATCGGGCAGAGTACTTGGTTTCATCTCAAGGAGCGTAAGCAATAGGAGCGCTGAAGTCATCCTCAAACTTTACTTAGCACTATAATAGTTAGACCTCATCTCGATTATGCAGTTCAGTTCTGGTTCCCCTACTATAGAATGGATATCAAGATGTTAGAATCTGTACAGAGGAGGATGACAAAGATGATTCATGGGGTGAGAAATTTGCCTTATGAAGACAGGCTGAAGCAGTTAAATCTACACTCCCTAGAAAGGCGAAGGTTGCGAGGAGACTTGATCGAAGTCTATAAATGGATGAAGGGCTTTAATAAAGGGGATGTCAATAAGATTTTCAGAGTAAAAGAGCCAGGTAGGACGCGTAGCAATGGTTTTAAGTTAGACAAATCAAGATTCAACAAAGACATAGGCAAGAATTGGTTCACCAATAGAGTGGTGGACGACTGGAACAGGCTTGGGGGCCATGTTGTGGGTGCCAATACCGTAGATACATTCAAGAAGAGGTTAGATAAAGCCATGGATGGTAAGGTAAGGTGGGGCTGAGTGTACAGGAGCTGCCTTGTATAGGCCAACCGGTCTCTTGCAGACTCCTCACGTTCTTATGTTCTTCTTATGTTAAGTCCTAAATAATAAATAAATAATAATAATAATAAATAATAATAATAATAATAATAATAATAATAATAATAATGATAATAATAAATAAATGTAAAAAAGACCCAGGAACATAATAATTAACAGAATACATTCGACTTAAAACTGCGGACACGAATGGAAGTGAATTTGCACTTGGCCCAGAAATCTTCCACCACCAAGAAACGTTGATTGAAAAAAAGGGAGGAATATAAAGAGATGAACAGAGTATTGTGAATCGTAATGAATGCCCCGGTGCGCGTAAACTCGACACCCGCTAAGCATGTCTTGTGTTATGTTGCGTGATGCCCGCCACCTGCACCATAACCCCCCCCCCCCCCATCCATCCAACTCAATCCCCCCGCTCCTCTCCCTTCAACCTTCTCCCTTTACCCCTCCTCTTCCTCCCCCTAGCCTCCCTCCCTTTCCCTACAAGTGTGTGGGCGTACTTCCACACCGTCAAACACTCGTAAATGATGCTAATCCCGGGATGTTTGTTGATAATTACCCTCTTATAATTTAATTGAAAGAGGATGCGAAATGTAGAATCTTAACCTGTTCTCTTTATGTAGGCGTCTTTTTTTCTTTTGAAGCTCAAGGGAATAGTGATGTAGTGTTCACCTGTACATTATATATAAGTGTATTTTTGTTCTCAAGAATTTTAATATAGTGTTTACCTGAACCCATTATTATAGCGTTTACCTGAACCCATTATTTTAGCGTTTACCTCTGCCCATTATTATAGCGTTTACCTGTACCCAATATTATAACGTTCACCTGTGGCCATTATTATAGCGTTTACCTGTGCCCATTATTATAACGTTCACCTGTACTCATTATTATTGCCTTCACCTATGGCCATTGTTATAGGGTATATCTGAGCTCATTATTTTAGTGTTTACCTGTGCCTGTTATTATAGCGTTCACCTGTACCCAGTATTATTGCGTTCACCTGTACTCATTATGTAAGTGAAAGTGACGTTAGCCTTTCGCCCTTTCTTATACGCTGATTGAGACCGAAGGGGATGATAATATTGTGCATCTCTTTTCCCTTTCCGTCTTCAAGCGTATAGGAACTTGAGAGAAGGAGAATATATAGTGTTTACCTGGTCACTAACTATTCCTCTTCGCTATACACAACTAGTTCACTGTAACTATTATGTCAACAGACTCATTAACCATCCTTATATGTGTGGAATTTTCTTTGTCTCTTTCTTTCTTTACTTGACCAAGAGATCCACGAACGCAGAGATCAGGTAACCTCTAAGAGCAGGTGTGTGCGTGCGAAGGTCAGCCCGGGGAAAGTCGTATGAAAGCTTGCGGGCGAGTGAGGAGGAAAGGCTAACGGTGTTCACCCCCTGTCATGCGGAACGGAGGAAAAAAAAGCGTAGACAAAAGAAAAGGAAAAAAAAATAAAGTGTAATTCTGGCGGATCATGACTTAAATTAGGTTGAAATTCCTCCATGAAATTGTACTTAGACGGATGATAACCCACATTTTACTCCTGTCTGTCTTTCTGTCTATCTTCTTTCTTTCCGTTTCAAGCCTTTCCCCGTCATTTCCTTCTTTCCTGTGTTGTTTCATCCTTTCCTTTTAAGCTATTCACCCTCCTCCCTTCCTTCCCTCTTTTACTCCTGTTTGTCTTTCTGTCTATCTTCTTTCCTTCCGTTCCAAGCCTTTCCCCGTCATTTCCTTCTTCCCTGTGATATTTCATCCTTTCCTTTCATGTTTTTCCCCCTCCCCCCTTCCTTCCCTTTTTCTTTCTCTTTCATGTTACCTCCCCCCCCCCTTCCCTCCATCCATCCTTACTTCTCTATCTCCCTCCTCCTCTCTCAGGTCACCTTTACCCTTCGCCTCATCTTCTCCCTTCATCTCTCCTTTCCTCTTGTGGTCAGCGTATGGGGGAAGGAGTGGGTGGAGAGAGAGAGAGAGAGAGAGAGAGAGAGAGAGAGAGAGAGAGAGAGAGTATCAAAGACAACAGGTGCTTGGATGAATGAAAGGAAAGCAAGACAAGAAAGGTAAAAGCTTGTTGAGGAATTGCAAAGGAGGAAAAAAATAGTTAGACTGTGAACTCCTCCATGACTCAAAGCGGAGACTAAAACAAATAAAGAAGGAAAAAAGAAAGAGAGGGTGTGTCAGGGTGTTTGAAGAGTGACGTGTAGCTAAGGAAAGGTCCATTTAGGGTGATGTTGTTGGGTGCGGCGTGTGTGTGTGTGTGTGTGTGTGTGTGTGTGTGTGTGTGTGTGTGTGTGTGTGTTAACTTCATGGGCCATACCCACTAAACCTTTCACTGCATTTTATACTTTTAACTAAAAAAATATTCCTGTTTGTAACTTAAATATATAGTTGAATTATATGGGGGCAGCAAGCTTATCTCGCGGTCTCCTTATGTCTGCATTCTCTTGTCTGTCTATCCGTCTGTGATTGTATACGAGGCAGAGACATTCAAGATGATATGATGACCTGCAGGTGGTGATGTGCGTGGGAAGGTGCTATGAAAGGCAGGTGTGTGGGAGGAGGAGGGTACCTGTTTGAATGAAAATATGACCAGGTGTGCAGAAGCAAAGAAAAGGGATGCTGTGTGGGAAGCGCTGTAGGCAGATTCACCTGTGAGAAAAGATGTTAAAGTGTTCTCGGTAGAGAGGAGAGTAGCAAACATGTAGTGTAAATCACAAGGACGTGATATTAGAGGTGAATAGAATATGCAGAATAAACTCTCACTCAGGAGAATACATAAGTGAGTTAGGGAGGCTAGGAGCTGTGTGTAGGATGACAGTAGGAGAGCTTAAAAAGGATACGAGGGAGTGAAGCAGAGACCTGGCACGCGTGGGTAGTTTAGCAAGGACATAGATAGGAGATTGGATTGTTTGCAGTGTGTAGGATGAGGAGGCTTACTGTAGGATGACCATATGATGACTTAGAAGGGATATGAAGGATTGTAGTAAAGATCTGGCTGGTCAGATGAGCTTAGCAAAACAGGTGTGTGTGTGTGTGTGTGTGTGTGTGTGTGTGTGTGTGTGTGTGTGTGTGTGTGTGTGTGTGTGATGGAGAAAGACGTGTGTGTGCGTGCGTAGGTGTAGGTGTGGGTGTGTATGGATAATATATGCGGGTTTATGTTAATATAGGAGACTATGGGCGTAACAGATATGGTTTAGTGGAGATGGAAGTGGGAGATGGGGACAGATACATGGGTGGAGGACACAGTACGTAGGATGGACACAGTGTGGAGGCGGGTGGCATGGCGTGTGTCTCCAGGTGTAGGTTAGTGGTGGACAGGTGGAACGAATGGCCTAACTAACGTGGATGGCACTAATTGGTGATGGAGGTGGAGGGGGTAAGAAGGTGGAAGAAGGCCAGGAGGTGGTGAAGGTTGAAAAATATTTAGGTTGTGGTGGTGGTGAACTGTGATATTGGTGATGATGGTGATGAGTATGGGTTTGGTTGATGATGAATAAATTGATGAATAGAAGGTAGGCTGGGGATATCTAGTAATTAAGGGTAACAACGAAGAGGAAGAACATAAGAGATAAATTGGTGAATGAGAAAAGAAAACCGGTTATCTTGATCATTGGGTGACAACAAAACTATGAAGTCGTTACAAAGGAGAAGAACATATATACGTGAAACATGTGATGATATATAGGCTTAGAAGGAAGAGGTCATTGGTTATAGAAAAATTATGGTGTTTGGAAAGGAAATATGAAGGTGAAGATGCGTAGATGTAACTAATGTATATTTTCAAGGTATGTAATAAGTGGTAACGAAGTGTACACGTGAAACAGGTGATAATTTTAGGCTAAGACTGAAGAAAACATTGATTATAGAAAATAGTAGAGTTTGAAAAGAAAATACCGAGATGAGGATGCATAGGTAAAACAGGTGTGTATGGCAGCACGAGAATGAAGGTGACGGAATTAACAGGTGGTGATGAAGGCAAGGTGCAGGGACAAAGGTGAGACAGGTGGCAAGGACTTAGAGGTGAGAACAGGCAGGGGCATGCTTCTCTGTGTAACTCAGTAGCCAGGGAGGAGATAAGGGAGTATAAGGGAGGCTGGATAAGGGGATCAGGTCTCCCTACACGGTGGAGGAGGAAGGTGGAAGTCCTCTATCAGGGAGACTAGCGGCGGTGTCTTGCTATATAAGGGTGGCAAGCTATCCTCCCTGCGGCAGCCAACCCTCCCTCTCTCCCTCTCTCCCTCCCTGCCTTCCTTCCTTACCTTATAGTCGCTTGTCTCAGTCTCAGCTCGCAGTGTCCCTCGAGAGCTGGTTGAGGGAGGGTGTTTATGCCTGTGCTCCTGCTCACGCTGCCTTTGTTGATGGTGATGATGATGATGATGATGCAGTGTGTGTATATTTTGGTTAATTTTGTTTCTATTTGTTTGTTTACATTCTTCTGTCGTTTGTGCTATTGGTTTTAGTGTAGTTATATATATTTTCTTATTGTTATTATTATTATTATTATTATTATTATTATTATTATTATTATTATTATTATTATTATTATTATTATTGTTATCATTATTCTTCTTCTTATTATTATTAGCAGTAGTAGTAGTAGTAGTAGTAATAGTAAAAGCAGTAGTAGTAGTTGTAGTGGTAGTAATTGTAGTAGTAGTAGTAGTAGTAGTAGTAGCAGTAATAGTAATAGTAAAAGCAGTAGTAGTAGTTTTTAGTGGTAGTAATTGTAGTAGTAGTAGTAGTAGTAGTAGTAGTAGTAGTAGTAGTAGTAGTAGTAGTAGTAGTAGTAGTAGTAGTAGTTGTAATAGTAGTAGTAGTAGTAATAGTAGTAATAGTAGTAGTAGTAGTAGTAGTAGAAGTAATAACAACAACAATAAAAATAGCAACAACACTGCTTCGTCTTGAATTAAAGTCCCGTTGGTGTTTAATTTTTTGGGTTCACTCGACTACGAGATTTTTTTTATTAAACTCCTACGGAAAGTTTGTACCAAGGAGATTAAATTGTACCCCAGGCAGCCCTTTCCCTCCCTCCCTCCCTCCTTGCCTCACCCTCTCCTCTTCCCTCCCTTAACTCTTCCAGTCTTCTCTCTTTCTTCTCCTATTCTCATTATCTTCATCTTATCCCCTCCCTCCCTCCCTCCCCCTTCTACTCCCCACTCCCCCGTCTCTCTCTCTCTCTCTCTCTCTCTCTCTCTCTCTCTCTCTCTTACCATCATTACGCTAATTTTCATACTTTCACTATCATCTCCGTCATCAGAATCATCACTATCATCATCATTATTGGCATCATTACTATCACTGCCACCACTACCACCATCGTCATCACTACCCACCATCACCATCACCATCACCATCATTATTATCATCATCATCACTTTGCTTTGTGTCCAGTCAGTCAGGTCACGGGGTCAGAGTGGAGAGATGACCCGCAGAAGCATCACCTCCTCTTCCTCCTCCCCCCCCCCTCCTCCTCCTCTCGTCTGTTCACCCCTGGCTTCCTCATCTTCTCAAATCTCCTTCCATCTTTACTATCTTCATTATCTCTTGCCTCGTCTTCTCTCTTCTTTATTCCTTAACTGACCTTTCTCTTCTCTGTTCCTTCTTCTTTCAATGTTTTCTGTTTTATTTTTCTCCTGTTTACCTTTATATTTTCTCCCTTTTCCTCCATATTCCTTTTCGCCTTTCCCCAATTTGTATTTCCATCCTTTCTTGCCTTTTCCCCTTTTTTCTCTCACCTTTCCCAGCTTTTCTCGCTTCTAACCCGCCTCCCCTTCTTCCCGCCTTCCATCCTTCTCCTCCTTATTCTTCCCTTCGTTATTTCTTCCTTCCCTCACATCCCTTTTTCCCTTTCTTCATACTTCCCTTCCTCCCCTCCTTCCTTCCTTCCCTCCTTTCTTCCTCCTTCTTTCTTGCTCCTCTCCTCCCCCCTCTTTTCTTCTCCTTCCTTCCTCTCGTCCCCCTTTCCTCTCTTCCCTCCTTCCGATTCATCTTTCCTCCCTTCATCGTGCCCCTGAAATCTGACCTGACCCCGATAAATCCAGCTCCGGTTTGCTATGAAGGAGGAGGAGGAGGAGCGTAGAAGCAAATTAATGATAGAGACAATTCTTTGGATCATTACAGATGCATCATCAAACATTTCTCTCTCTCTCTCTCTCTCTCTCTCTCTCTCTCTCTCTCTCTCTCTCTCTCTCTCTCTCTCGCTCTCGCTCTTGTACCCAGGTTTGATTCATCTTTACCAAGCAAATAAGGCCGCTGATTGGAGGGAGGGAAGAAGAGAAGGAATACGAATTGTGGGTCCTTTGAAATAGCTTTTTACCGATGGTGCGTCAGGGTTGTATCGAAGGAAGTGTTTGTTTACTCTTAAAATATTAAGGGTCCGTTTATTATTTTCGTCCCTGCTCATTATAAAATTCCATTAAGGCGTCATGCTCGTGGGAGGACACTTAGAGGAATGAATATATGTTGTGTCTATTGGTGGTCTGTGCTCGTCTTTGTCTCTATCTCTCAATAGCTTTCAATATTCTGCCTAAGCGCGTCCTTTTGCCTCTGCTCTGTGTGTGTGTGTGTGTGTGTGTGTGTGTGTGTGTGTGTGTGTGTGTGTGTGTATATATATATATATATATATATATATATATATATATATATATATATATATATATATATATATATATATATATATATATATATATATATATATATTATATGTATCAGAATTAAAGCTAGTGTTTTATGAATGGAGTTAACACCATTAGTACCTTTTGAATGAATGGGACAACACTTACTTCTCTATAGTGGGTGAACTAACACTAAAATTGGGGCAGATTTTGTGTCAATTATAAGATATTTAAAGCGTTCATCAGATGACAGTAGTGTTTTATAAAGTGATCTGAGTATGGGGAACAGACATAAGGACCAGTAAGTACAGTTCTTCCCTCTACAGTAACGCAGTCTCAATTCTCTTCCATTGGTGTGAAAACAAGAAAGGAAAGTATCAGTTATATTAAACTTGAGTTGACCTCATTTTTCCTCATCTTATTGATGGACTGTGTTTTTAGAGAGGACGGATAAACTAATCTGAGAAATCAATGAAAAGACTCGTATTAGTTTTCTCGTAAATGAAATAGAGCAAAAAACGTATCCTCTTTTGCAATGTAGACAAACTTTGCAACTTCTTTCAAAAGGGAACACACACTGACCCTAAAACGAGATCTCGTAGCTAATCTAAACCGTAAAAATGGGGACGACAAAATCACTATCAAAGGAGTCAGATCTTTTCAAAACTGGGAAAAATTGTACTTTAAGCCTTCAGAGAAAACGAAATTTCTTTGAAGTAAGATTTAATTGATACTATTAGGATGAAGTCGAGTAGGCCTAGTTGCAAAAGTGGAACAACAAGAATAATTTATAAAGGGATCAGATCTGGTTTTCCTACTCCTTAACATACTAACAAGCTCTGAAGGTTTCAAAATATGGAATAAAAAAACTACTGCTAAAATGAGGTCTAGTACACTCTTGGCATTATCGGAGGACAGCAACAACTCCATAGAAAGGCGTCAGATTTGATTCTATACTCCTAAACTTACGGAAAATCTGTAATTGGAGATATACAACTATTAAAATGAGAACAGGAGTGATGGAAATAAGGCTGATCTCTGTCCCCCTATGTCCAGATCTTTCATATTCTCATAATATTTCTCCTCGCTCGTCGTTTTAGTCTTCTCTTTCTAGGCATCTTAGGTGTTTAGGTTCTGCTTACAGTATACTCCTCCGTCTCTACTGCTTCTTTTCATATAATAATAATAATAATAGTAATAATAATAATAAATAGAAACAAAACTCGCTCTTTCCATAAGCTCATACACACGGGGCTCCTAATAAGACCTAACAATCCTAATCCTAAAACGAGGGCAGCTCTTGAACAAAATAAAGAAGGCGAGCATTACACTCGTCAATAAGGAGAGCAACAAGAGCGCCAGTGCTGTGTCAAGGGAGTAGTTGTTGCTCGCTGTAAACAGGAAGGAACGAGGTCCGTGTTAATGATGGAGTCTTGTTGCATTGAAAGGATAAAAATTGTGCTGAATGTAACCCAGCGAAGCAGCCTGTTACTCTAATTAGGCCCATGTTACCTGGAAAGGGGAGGGAGAGAGAGAGAGAGAGAGACTGTTGGTGAGACATGAAAAGAAATGGAGACAAATAAATGCAAAGAGTGGAAGGAGATAAATTACAAGAAAAAGGGAGATAAATCTCTCTCTCTCTCTCTCTCTCTCTCTCTCTCTCTCTCTCTCTCTCTCTCTCTCTCTCTCTCTCTCTCTCTCTCTCTCTCTCTCATGCACACACACACACACACGCACACAATCCCCCACCCACACACACACAAAGGGCGCGTGTTGTCTATGGAGGAAGTGACAGCGGCACGTGAGAGGCATCTGGAGAGAGAGAGAGAGAGTCCTCGATGGGCGATTCTTTATTTTTTTGAGTTCTGATCCATCCGTCTCTCTCTCTCTCTCTCTCTCTCTCTCTCTCTCTCGTGTTTCTCTTCCTCCCTTCTCCAATTACCTCCCTCACCACGCTGGTCACAGAAGGAATGAAAGGAAGAGAAGGAAGAATCAGAGAAGAAATGGAAAGAGGGATGTGTGTGTGTGTGTGTGTGTGTGTGTGTGTGTGTGTGTGTGTGTGTGTGTGTGTGTGTGTGTGTGTGTGTGTGTGTGTTTAGTAGTAGATATATTTGTAGTAAATGTAGGACGAGGAGGAGAACAAGTGGTTTGTGTTCTCTGTTCAGCCTTTGTGTGTGTGTGTGTGTGTGTGTGTGTGTGTGTGTGTGTGTGTGTGTGTGTGTGTGTGTGTGTGTGTGTGTGTGTGTGTGTGTGTGTGTGTGTGTGTGTGTGTGTGTGTGTGCCCCTTTGTTTGTGTGCACGTGTCTGCTATTTATCGCTGTATACGCCATTGTGTGTGTGTGTGTGTGTATGTGTGCGTGTGTGTGTGTGTGTGTGTGTGACTGTGTGTGTGTGTGTGTATAATGCAATTCCTTCTTGGATTAGCACTAATGGAACCAGTTGTGTGTCTCCTCTAAGCCATCTCATTATCACCTCTTCCTCTTCCTCTTCCTCTTTCCCTAGTCACCTGCTCTCCTTCCTTCCTTCCTTCCTTCCTTTACCTTACCTTTTATGATCTTTCACAAACTCTTATTCAAATACTTTTCTTTTCAGTTTTCTCTTTTTTCTTTTTCCTTTTCTTCCTCTCTCCCCAACTACCTAGTCTTTTTTTCTGTTCCTCTTCCTTCCTTTCTTTCTTCCCTTCATCCTTCCTTCATACTTTCTTCCTTCCTTTCAACCTTCCTTTTTGCCTTCCTTTCTATCTTCCCTCCTTTACTAACCTTTGCTCCACCCGTCTTTCCTCCTATCGTTTACTACTTCTCCGTTTCCTCGTCTTTCTCATCGTTTGTTTCGCCTTTCCTTCCAATCTTCCTTTCTTCCTTCCTTCCCTCCTACCCTCTGATCCTCCACTGTCCTATTTAATTCCTCCCTCCTCTTAATCTTGCCTATTCTATGTCCTCCCTCTCTCTCCTCTTTTTCATCACCTCCTTCCTCTTTCCTCTTCTTTCTCATCTCCACCTCCTTTATGTCATACTTAATTCTACTTCACCTTCTTACTCTCTTTCCTTCTTTTCCCCTTTTTCTTCTTCCTCTCTTTCCCTTCATCTTCTTTCCCTTCTTCCCTGTCTCTTCTTTCTCTTCCCTTCCTCTTCTTCATCTTCTTCCCTGTCTCTTCTTCCTCTCTTCCCTTCCTCTTCTTCCTCTCCTTCCCTTCCTCTTCTTTCCCTTCTTCCCTGTCTTATCTTTCTCCTCTTCTTCCTCTTCTTCCCTCTGTTCTTCCTCTCCTTTACGTTCTGATACCCTCCCTTACCTTCCCTCCATCCCTTCCCCTCTCCCTTCCCTTTACCCATCTCCTCCCTTCCTTCCTCTCTCTCCTTCTCATTACTCCTACATTTATGGGGACTAGGGAGGTATGATGGGGACCATGTGAGGGGAGGGGGGGATGAGGGGGAAGGAACCCTGACCCCCTCCCCTATAGCTAAAGTATGGGTGGTCAGGGTAAGGGAAGGATGTGAAGAGAGAGAGAGAGAGAGAGAGAGAGAGAGAGGGAAGTGATTTATGAGTGGACGGATCAGCAGAGAGAGATTAGCATTACAAGGACAGATTAAGTGGGGAGCGGAGAGGGAAGAATAACATATAACGAGAAGGGAAGGGAAGAAGAGGAAAGGAGGAGGAAGGGAAAATATAGGTGAAAGGAGGAGGAGAAGGAGGAGGAGGCGCTGTGGTCAGAGGGAGAGATGACCACTTAAACCACAAAAAGGGGCGTAAATAGGGTGACAAGTGACCATAGAAAACACGGAGAGAAAAGGAAGAAAAGGAGACAGGGAAAAGGCCGGAAAGGTGAACTGGAAAATAAAGGAGAGGAAGAGCATTCTAAAAGGCGGTGATAAAGGAAAGTTGTGGCAATGCAAAGAGATCATAAAAAGGAAGACATAAAAGAGGGTGTTTGATAATGGAGAAGAAACAGAATGGTGATAAAAAGGACAAAGAGGTAATGATGATAAAAAGATGAATGTTTTGTTTTTACTCGAAGGTTAAGTTACTGAAATAAAACTCAATGAAGAAGAAAGGGCAATATTTTTTTTTTAAGTGAAGGACTTTAAGTGGCGATGAAATAAAGAAGGAATGAAGGAAGAGAGAGAGGTGGTCTTCCCTTTCATCTTTTTAATCTCGACTTAACAGTTTACAGTCTAAGACCACACACACACACACACACACACACACACACACACACGCGTTGATCATTTCATGTTGCTTATGTTCGTGCGTGTGTGTGCATATGTATGTGTAGCTATCAATGTTAACTTACACAGAGGAGATTATGTGTACTGTGTGTGTGTGTGTGTGTGTGTGTGTGTGTGTGTGTGTGTGTGGGCGTATGCGGGCGTGTGTTTACTTGCTGAAGGTGACCAACCCACAAGCTGACTCATGCCGGCCACCCCCCTCCCCCCTGTCTCCTTCGCCCCCTCTCGCTCCTCCCCCTTCCCCAGCCTCCCTTTCCCCCCTGTCTCCTTCGTCCCCCCTCGCTCCTCCCCCTTCCCCAGCCTCCCTTTCCCTCCTCCCCTTCTCCCTTCTCGAGTCCCCTTTCCTATCGTCTCCCCTACTACACTCCCCACACCCTTGTCGCCTCCCTTTATACCCTTCTCCCCTTTCTTTCCTCCCTTATCACCTCTTCTCCCCTTCCACCAGCTGTCCGTCATCCTCAACATTTTATCCCCTCCTTCCCCTTCCTGCACTTCCCCTTTTATCCTTTCCCCCGCCTTCCCTTTCTCTCTCTCGCTCTCTTTTTCTTTCCACTCTTATTCATCCCTCCTTCGTCTCTCTTTCTCCTTTCTCTCCTCTTTCTTTTTATTCTAAGGGATCACGTGGCTTTGTGGGTACGGCACTAAGCTACCTATCCGGCAGTTCATAATTACCTTTACCTTCCTTAATCCTCTCCCGTTGCCTCCCTTCCCTGTATTTCCTACTTGTCAACCCTCCTTGTCTTTCTTCATCTTCGTCTTCCATTATTGCTCCCTTCCTCATTTTCCTCTCTCTTTTCACTCAATATTTTTCCCTGTGCGTGTTCTTTCTTTTTTTTCTCTTTTCTTTTTTTCTTAATTTGTATCTTCTTTGCTCTTCCCCCTGTATTACTTGTCTCTTCCATTCTTGCTCCCTTCCTCATTTTCCTCTCTCTTTTCACTCAATATTTTTCCCTGTGCGTGTTTCTCTATTCACTTTTTTTCTCTTTTCTTTTTGCTTAATCCTATCATCTTGCCTCCCTTCCCTGTATTTCCTACTTGTCAACCCTCCTTGTCTTTCTTCATCTTCGTCTTCCATTATTGCTCCCTTCCTCATTTTCCTCTCTCTTTTCACTCAATATTTTTCCCTGTGCGTGTTTCTCTATTCACTTTTTTCCTCTTATCTTTTTGCTTAATCCCATCATCTTGCCTCCCTTCCCTGTATTTCCTACTTGTCAACCCTCCTTGTCTTTCTTCATCTTCGTCTTCCATTATTGCTCCCTTCCTCCTTTTCCTCTCTCTTTTCACTCTTATTATTCTTCCTCTGTGCGTGTTTCTCTATTCACCTGTTTCCTCTTTTCTTTTTGCTTAATTGTATCATCTTGCCTCCCTTCCCTGTATTTCCTCTTTGTCTTTCCTTCCTCTTCCATCCTTGCTCCCTTCCTCCTTTTCCTCTCTCATTTCACTCTTATTATTCTTCCTCTGTGCGTGTTTCTCTATTCACCTGTTTCCTCTTTTTTGGGGGGTTAGTCTTATGTTTTCGTGTTTGTGGTCTCTCATCTCTTGTTGTGTTTGTCTTTAATTTCTTTCCTCTGTTCCTTTTTTTTTCTATAATCTGTCAACCTTTGTTTCCGTATCGTCCACACACTTACGTTTCCCTTGTCACCCTGCCTCCTTATCTCTTCCTCTTCCATGATGATTTTCTCCTTTTCTTAATGTTTCTTTCCCTTCCTCTCTTCCTTTCTTTCTTCCTATGTCACTACTTTGCTGTTCTTCATTCCTTTCTTTGTGTTTCTGTTTCCCTTCCATGCTAATTTCTTTCCTTCTCTTTATTTACCTTTCTTTTCTCTCTCCTTCCTTCATTTGTGTCGCGGTCTTTTGATTCATCCTGTCGACCTCTCTATACAAATGTCTTTCCTTTTACTCTGTCTTTTATGCTGTATTCCTAAGTCTTCCTGTCGCTTTACTCTCTCTCTCTCTCTCTCTCTCTCTCTCTCTCTCTCTCTCTCTCTCTCTCTCTCTCTCTCTCTCTCTCTCTCTCTCTCTCTCTCTCTCTCTCTCTCTCTCCTAGTTTTTTTTCTTCTAATATATAGCATTGTGTCACTCCCCGTCACTCTCCTTTCATATTTGTTGCTTGATCCCTCGCCTTTTCATCTGTTTTCTTCCTGCTTCACTGTTTCATGTTTTGCTGTTTTCACTGATTCCTGTCGCTCCTCTTATCTGTTTTTTACTTCGTATTCTATCTTGTTATGTTTGTTTTTGTTTGTGTCATTTTTTTTCTCGGGAGTAAGTCTTTTCCCTTCCTCGTCTTTCTTAATTTTTTTTTTTTATGATTTAGAATTTCCTTGGTGTTATGATTCCACTCTAGTGTTTCTCTCTCTCTCTCTCTCTCTCTCTCTCTCTCTCTCTCTCTCTCTCTCTCTCTCTCTCTCTCTCTCTCTCTCTCTCTCTCTCTCTCTCTCTCTCTCTCTCTCTCTCTCTCTCTCTCTCTCTCTCTCTCTCTCTCTCTCTCTCTCTCTCTCTCTCCTATTTTCCCTCAGTAGGTTACCTCAAGTGTTTTATCTTCCTTGTTTGGTAAGGCAACACGCTTTTCCTCCTCCTCCTCTTCCTCCTCTTCCTCCTCCTCCTCTTCCGCCTCCTCCTCCTCCTCCTCTTCCGCCTCCTCTTTACTCACTTCCGCTCCACCTTCCTTCCTTCTCTTCCTGTTTTCGTTTTCTTTTCTGTTTTCTTTTTCTCAGAGTTTCGTTTCCTTCCTCTCCGCTGCACTGCTTCTCTCTCTCTCTCTCTCTCTCTCTCTCTCTCTCTCTCTCTCTCTCTCTCTCTCTCTCTCTCTCTCTCGCTCTCTCTCTCTCTCTCTCTCTCTCTCTCTCTCTCTCTCTCTCTCTCTCTCTCTCTCTCTCTCTCTCTCTCTCTCTCTCTCTCTCTCTCTCTCTCTCTTTTCTTTTCATGACTTCACGTTTTCCTTTGTAAAGTATTTTTATTTCCTTCTAACTTTCGTCTGATTTTACTACTCTTGTTTGTTTCATCTTTTTCACTGAGTCGTCATTTCTCACTTTTTTCTAGCGTCTCCTCTCTCTCCTCCTCCTCTATTCTTTTCTTTCCTTGCAATCGTGTTCTATTTATATTTTTCTTTCCTCCTCCTCCTCCTCCTCCTCCTCCTCCTCCTCCTCCTCCTCCTTCATCACTCTCTGCCTGCTAACCCCACCCGTTCATACATTCTCATTTGTTATTCTTTCTCTCCTCCTTCCCTCCCATCCTTTCCCCTCCTATCCCTTCCCCTCTCCCTCTCTGATCCTGATTCGTTCCCTCCTCTTTCTTTCTCTCCTCCTTCCCTCCCTTCCTTCCCTTCCCATCCCTTCCTCTCTCCCTCTCTGATCCTGCTTCGTTCCTTCCTCTCTTTCATTCTTTCCTCTCCCCGCATCTCTTTCTTCCTTTCCCTGCCTTTCATCCTCCTCTTCTTCCCTTTTTTCCAATTCTTCCCATGTGTGCGTCCCTCTTTTCCGTCCTTCTCTCCTTTTCCTCCTTCTTTCTCCCTCGCTTTCCCCTCCAATTTATCTCTCTTTAACTCTTCCCTCCCTTCTATTTTATCCCATTCGTTGTTTTTTTTCCTATTCCTTCTCTTTCCATGGCTTTCCTGTCAACCACCCTCTTGCTTCTTTTCCTTTCCCATTACCTCCCTTCCTCCCCCCTTTTCCATTCTTTCCTTCGATTCCCCAACGAAGCCAACCTTATACTTCTTGTTTATTAATCATTATATATCCTGTGTTGCATTTTCCCCGTAGTGTTAATATGGAAAATAAAAGAAATAAACATGACAGATATCTCTCGCTTCCTGCCCGCCTGAAGACATGCCTGGACTTTCTTTTAAACGATCTAATACGCAGGGTAATTTTGCTCGCGAGGCTGCGTGATTTGTTTCTCTTAAGTCGTGATCGTGAATACAGTATTGAAGTCTACTCTTGTTTGTTTCATCTTTTTTTTTTTTTACTGAGTCGTCCTTTCTTATTCTTTTCTAGCGTCTCCTCTCTCTCTCTCCTCCTCCATTCTTTTCTCTCCGTGCAATCGTGTTCTATTACTATTTTTCTTTCCTCCTCCTCCTCCTCCATCACACTCTGACCGCTAACCCCACCCATTCATACATTCTCATTTGTTATTCTTTCTCTCCTTCGTTACATTAAGCTTCCTGCCTGGAGATATCTGTCTGGACCATCTTTTAAGCGATCGGATACGAGGCATAATCATTTGTTTGCTTGCCAGACTACGTGATTTGTTTGCCTTCAGCCGTGTTTGTTGCCCGAGGGAGAGGGGGAATACGAGGGGAAGACGACTTTTTGGCTTTGTTTGTGTGCCGTGAGATGAAGAAGCCTGATGCACGAGTGTGTGGGAAGGGACTGAGTTGTTATGTGTTGTTGGTCATGTGGAAGCTGCCTCAAGGGACGGGAGGAGAGTTGTTAAAATGTTTTTGAGTTCGTACGCACGAGCTGACATTATATAAACTGAATAAATAGACTTAGCGAAGGACACACTCATCTTGCTCCTGCTTTCTGCTTTTTCTTCTCCTCTCCTTCTCTCTTTCTCTCTCTCACGCACCCGAAACCAAAAATAACTAAGTCTATTCAGCTTGCACCGTTCTTAGAGGAGAAGGAGGAGGAGAGAATGAAAGACGGAGAGGGAGGAGGAGAAACATAAAAATTAGAATGGTTGAGAAGGAGGAGGAAAGTGAGGGGAATGGGATGAGAAAAGAGAGAAAAGGCGGGAAGAATAGGGAGGAAATGATGGAAGGGTGAGTGAGGAAGAAGAGACGGGAAAAAAGGACAGAAAAAATGGGTAGAAAAGCTCTTAGTTGGGGAATAAGGGGAGAGAGGAGGAAAGAAATAGGGGCAAATTCAGTTTTTTAAATTTTCGACGGTCTGTGATTTTTGTTTTTATTTCTTCTGTGGGTGCTTTGTTTTATTTTATTTTATTTTATTTTTGCTCTCTCCTGTTTCGTTATTCCTTCCCTCTCAGTTCACCTTAATTTACGCCATAAGTTTAAATGAATTCCCGTAAAAATTTTGAAAGCTAAAGATCTGCCCTGACTCATTTTCCATAAAGAATGATAGAAGCAAAAAATGATGAATGATGAAAACAAATAAAATGATGAAAATAAAATAAAATAAAATAAAGCACCCACAGAGGAAATAAAAACAAAAATCACATCGTTCAAAAAGTAAAAAAAAAAAAAAAAAAATTGCCGTTATATCTTTCCTCCTCTCTCCCCTTAATCCCCAACTAAACGCTTTTCTACCCATTTTTTTTTCTGACTCAGTCCGTAAAAATGACGTAAAAAACAAAAGATTAGTTTGACTCACTTCCCGTAAAACAAATCACAACATTTTTCTCATGTCCTGATTCTCCCTACCTTCAGTGACCTGGATCCATAATAACATCCATTGCTTTGCGCGCCTACGCCTCTTCAAATTGGTTTACTGCACACGGCGGAGTCCCTCAGGTAGAGATGTAATTAACTTCCCCCTGCCACGTGCCCTTCGCTCCCACCCCTTAGTTTGTCGGTCCCCATCACCGCGCGGTAGTTTGTTGTTGCCCTTCAGCCTCAGGTGTTCCCGAGGCAGGTGTTTGCTCATTATCGATTTGTATGTTTTATTTTGTTTATTTATTGTCTGTGTATCTGTTTGAGTATCCCTGTGTGTTTGGATTTTTTGGTATGCTTATAATAGTAATGATAAAAATAATGATAATAACAATGATTTTGATTTCAGCACGTCCTTGTAAGAGCAATTAAAAGGGAAGTGTCTCAATAGGAAGGCACATGAGCAGTTGATATTATTATTTTTTGTTATTATTATTATTATTATTATTATTATTATTATTATTATTATTATTATTATTATTATTATTATTATTATTATCGTTATTATTGTTGTTATGTATGTATCAGTCGTAAATTTTATGTGAGGATGTGAATGTCTGTGCATGTGTGTGTGTGTGTGGGAGGGGGGGTATGACAACAGTTATAATGAAAAACTAAACAAATGAAAAAATTACAACAAATAAAAAACGAAATCTATTGCAACGAGGAACAAAAACTCAGACAGGCCGTTAATCAGAGGACATCCAAACACACAAACAAAGGCAACACAGACTGCGTACAGTGTCCCCGTGTTTGTTGTCTAGAGCAAATTAATTCAGTTCCCCTCAAACACCAGAGGCTCAGCACCGCTCCCGGAGACAACACACTAATGAATTAAGCTCCCGTTTTCTTTACATTTCACCTCCTTAGCAGTTAATAGGCTCAGGTGTATTCTCCGTGTTGCCTCTAATGGTACAGAGCTTAGAGGTGGTCGACGGGGTAATAGTGATGATGGTGGTGAGTAGTGTTAGTTTAGGTGGTGGTGATAGTGGTGGTGATGGCGGTGGTGAAAAGCACTGAATGGTAATATTGATGGCGATGGTTGGTAGTGGTGAGGGTCGTGGAGAATGGTAGGTTATGGTGATGGTGGTGATAGTGGTAAGGGTGGTTAGTGATTGGGGGAAGGCCTGTGGTTACGGTGGATAGCAGTGGATGGTGTGGTTGTGGTGGTGGTGGAGGTGATGGTGATTGATGATTGTGTGTGGAGGTGGTGGAAGTGTTGCCAGATAAGACGAAGAATGATAAAGGATGTCAGTGGAGGTGGTTTTCTCTTTCGTTACCTTCCACCACCACCGCCTCCACCACCACCACCACTTCATGAAAACAAGTAAAAGGCAATCAATCATATTTCCTGAGGGCCGCTCCATCAACTTTTTTTTTATAAGTATTAACGAATACCCAAGAAAAGAGAGAGAGAGAAGCAAGTTTTCATCCTTCCATCCTCTTTGATATCATTATGAAAAAAAAAAAAAACATTCGTCTCGTAAGTGCCATAAGAGCTTCAGATACCTTTTAAAGAGTCTCTGATCCCCTTGAGGTGACGTCTGTTTGCCAAATGGGGAAAACATGGTGACGGTGACGGCTGTGGTGATGATCCTTTCTTATTGATTTTTTCCTCGTTTCTCTCCACGTCTTCCTCCATTTTCTTCTCTTTCTCTCTCTCCGTTTCCTCCTCTTTCTCTTGTTGCTTTTCTTCCTTCTCCTCTTTCACAGTTTCTTCGTCTTTCTCTTTCTCCGTTTCTTCCTGCTTCTCTTCGTTTTCTCCTCTTTTTCTCTCCGCTTCCTCCTCCTCTTTTTCTCTCCGCTTCCTCCTCGTTTTCTCTCACCATTTCCTCTTTCTCTTTTTTTTCCGTTTCCTCCTCTTTCTCTTCCTTCGTTTCCACTTCCTTCTCATTATTTTTCAACTGATTTCTTCTTATTGTTCTCCTTCTCCTCCTCCTCCTCCTCCTCCTCCTCCTCCTCCTCCTTCTCCAACCCCCCTTCTCCTCCTCCTCCTCCTCCAACTCCTTCGTCTTCCTGTGATTCAGATTTCTTCGTTCCTGTTTCTTTTATTTTCTTTTTGTTCTTGTTCCTTTTACAGCTACTTCTTTAAATCATCTTCCTCCTTCCTTTCCTCCTCCTCCTCCTCCTCCTCCTCCTCCTCCTCCTCTTCCTCTCTTCGCTTTTCTTTGACTCAGATTTCTTCGTTCCAGTTTCTTCTCCTTGTTGTTTTCTTTTCCTTTTTTTTTTTTTTTTTTTTGCCACAGCGTGACCTTCCTCGGTAATATGATTCTGCCCGGTTATGTAATTTCCTTTTTGCGGACTCCCTTCTTCCTTCCCCCATCACCGCCGCCGCCGCCGCCACCGCCGCCGCCGCCCTGTCTCCTTCCGTTTTCTTTCTCTCTCTTTATAAGTCTCATCTTTGTTTTTGCTTTACCACTTTTTTCCTCCTCTCTTCTCTCTCTACTTCTCTTGTCTTCTCTTCCTCGTGCGATGTTTTGTTCTCGTTCATCTTTTGAATTATTTTTTGGTCATGTTTCTTTTTTTTTACAATCATCTGCTCTTCCTATTCAACATATCGTCTTGTTTCTATTCCTCTTAGTTTCCTTCCTCGTCTGATTTTCTTCGTTTTTCATCACAGTCATTATTATCATTATCTTCCTCTTTCTCTCCCGTTTCCCTCTCCATACCTTCCTCTTCTACCTTTTCTTCCTCACCACCACCACCACTAAATATCATCATCATCATCACCATTATCACCATCATCACCACACCTGCATGTTGTATCACCTGCCTTCACTCCCTTATTGCCTCGTTAATCACCTGTCCAACCCCAATCAAGAGCCAGTCAGGTGCTTGAATATAATCTGTGTTTATGGCGCCCCCCCCCTCCCCCTCTTCCCCTTCCCCCTCCCCAATTTCACCTTCCCAATCCTTCCCTATACCTCCTTCCCCTTCTCACTCCACTCTCCTTATCTCACCCCTTTCTTTCTTTGTCTCCTTCCATTTCTTTTCACCCTTTTCTTTTCACCCCCTCTTCCCCTTCTCCCTCTCACCATTTCTCTTTCCCAATACTTCCCTGTACTTCCTTCCCCTTTTCACCCCACTCTCCCCATCCCCCGGCATGTGTAACCCTTTTCTCCATTTGCCTCCATCCACTTCCTATCACCCTTTCCTTCTCACCCCCCTTCTCCTTCTTCCTTCTTCCAATTTCTCTTTCCCTATCCTTTCCTATACCTTCTTCCCCTACTTTCCCAACTTTCTCTCTCCCCCTCTACATCTCATCCCTTCCTCTCTTTGCCTCCATCCATTTCTTATCACCCTTTCCTTCTCATCCCCTCTTCCCCTTCCCCCTCTTCCCATTTCTTTCTCCTTATCCTTCCCTTTACCTCCTTCCCCTTCTTTCCCAACTTTATCTCTCCCCCTCTACATCTCATCCCTTCCTCTCTTTGCCTCCTTCCATATCTTATCATTCTTTCCTTCTCACCCACGCCCCCTTCACTTTTTCCACGCCCTGTATACCGTCCTCCCCTCCCCACTCACTCTCTCCCTCCTCTGCTATGAACCGTCCTCCCTTTTCAGCCATCCCATCTCTCCCTTACATCCTTCCTCCCTGTTGCACCCATTTCCCTGTCACATGGTATTAAGGGGAGGGAGAGGGGGGACTGCAACACACGGGTAATGAATGAGGGACTTAATGAATGGGGGGATTACGAGGGGAGGGAGGGAAGGGGGTGGTTGGTCATATGATGAATGGTGTGTTGATGTTCCTGCATTAACTCAGTAGCTTATGGTGGTGGTAGTGGTGGTGGTGGTGGTGATGATGGTGGTATCTGACTGCCTGGTTGACTGACATGCGAACTGAATATGAAAATGCGTGACTGTGATTGGTTATAGGTCTCATGCTAGTGGTGTTTAACTGGTTGACTGACACACTGACTAACTGACAGACTGACTGACTGACTGATTTATTTTTTGATCGATTGAATGACCGGCTGACAGACTTACTGGCCGACTGTCATGAGGTAAATGGCTGATAAAAACTAACTGACTGACTGACTGGCTGGGCTTGGGGCAGCTAGTGGGGGAAGGTGGATAAAGGGAGGAACTAAGAGAAAGAGTTGAGGTAAGGGGAATAAAGGGGGAAACTGTAGAAGGCTTGGAGAGGGGTTGATATAGAGGGGGTTAAGGGAGGAGGTGGATGGGGAGCGACACGAGACACCTGCCGCTGGTGACTCATGGTGGAGGTAAGGTGGAGGAGACAGTGCCGCCCTTGCCTCAGGGTGGAGGGAGGAGGGTGGAGGCTTCTACACGCCCTAAAAGGAAGTACAGAGGCGGGATTGGGCCTCCACGCCCTTATTTACCTCTCCTCCTCCTCCTCCTCCTCCTTCCTTCCTTTTTTCGTCTCCTATCCTTAGCGTACCTTTCTCGTGTTCTCTCTATCTCTTCTTCTCCCTGCCTCCTTTTCTTTACTTTTTCATTCTTTTCCTTTTCCCAGCTTTCCTCTCTTCCTCTTTCAATCCATATTCCCCCCCCCCCCTCTCTCTCTCTTAGATTTTCCTTACGCCTCACTTCCTTATTCCGTCCATCCCTCCATTCATTCATTTTTCTCCTTCCCACCTCTCTTGTTCTTTTCTCTCTTCCTCTCCTTCCATATCTCTGACAGCTTTTATTTTAACCTCCCTTCCTCTTCCTCTTCTTTTTCCTATTTTTACCTATTTATGGTACCGTCACCCGCCCCTTCTTCCATCTTCTCTTTACCTTTCTTCCTTTTCCATATCTTCATTACATTCACTCCTCGTCTCCCCTCCGTCTTCTTCATTCATTCCTCCATGTCTCCCTTTCCTTGTCTCTTCCTATCCTCAGTTTTTACCTGTCTCCATTTACGTTCCTATGTCGAGGTTGTTCTTTCTCCCCTTCCTGTTATCAATAAATCGATATTTTTCTTTTTCTTTTGTGTCGTCTTTGTTTCCTCTCTTCTCTGCATTCCATCCCTAACCCCTCCTGTCTCTTTTGTTAATGGTGTTCTTCATCTTGTTATTCCTCCTTGTATTGACCTCCCCTTCCCTCTCTCCGCTCTCACCCTCACTATTCGCTTTTTTCCATTATTTTTTCAACACAGCCTGACTCACTCCCTGTCCAGTTTCCAGTTTTACTCTATCAATCTATCTATCTTTCTGCCTACCTACCTGTCTATCTACCTACCTGTCTATCTACCTACCTGTCTATCTATCTATCTATATCTATCTGTCTGTCCATCTTTCGCTCTCGCCATGACATATTAAACCACTTCTCCGTTTACCTGCAATCAACTTATTTTCGCTTCCATTTTTTTTTTCACTTCGTCTTTCTTTTTTTCTCATAACTATAATCGCTGATCAGACTAACTCCTTTCTTTCACTCCTTGCTGAATTTTCTCCCTCCTCTTTACTCATCTCCTTCCCTCTTTCATGCCATTCTCTATACCCCTTAATTTTCACCTTTACTCACTAAGATTTTAATTCCTCATCTCTTCACTCTCTAGTTTCTTTTATTCCTTCTCCCTCGCTCCGTATGATTTATTTTTCAGACTGTTCCGCTTTCTCCCTTTTCCAATTTCTCCTTTTTCTTCACCCCTTCTCTTCATATCTCGCTTGATTGCACCTCCCTCTTGTTTTCGGTTTTTCCAATTTCTGAACTCCTTCCTTCCCTTTCATCTTTAAGGATTCAGCATTATGAAGAACGACTCAAGGGACTCAACCTCTTCATTTCTTCCTCTTCACCGATAGACCTCATCTTCCTTCCTCACTTTTCTCTCCTTTCCTCCTCCTTTCCCTTCTCCGGCCTCTTGCAGACTCCTTACGTTCTTATGTTCCTCACTCGCGCCTCTCCTGAAAAAGCCAAAAATAGTAAGGATGAGATGAAAGATTATAAGAGAGAGAGAGAGAGAGAGAGAGAGAGAGAGAGAGAGAGAGAGAGAGAGAGAGAGCAAATATTATTCATATTTAACCCCGAAAGGTCAAGAAGGGAAAAAAACAAGGTGGAATAACACGTGATAATTGGACGAGCTAACCCCCATTTATTATTTAGAATTCGGAGGGGCGAATGGAAACAGATTGATGTGAGGAAATAAAGGAAGAAAATACACATGATCTTCCTATGTAGTGTTTTCAGGGAAGATAATAAAAGGAAACGTATTTTATAAACAGACTGGAGTGAGGAAATCGTGAAAAAAACAATCATCCTCGTTGGGCTTTCAGAGGAGATTATGACAGAAAACTAAAATATAAACATCTTCCTCGTAGGGCTTTCAAGGGGGATTATGACAGGAAACAAAAATATATCCTCTGCGAATATATCATACTGGCTCTCACTCCCTACCTCCTTCCTCCTCTTACTCTACCTCCTCCCCCTCACACTCTCTCATTCTTTTTCCTCACAGTCCACCTCCTCCTCATCTCCCTCGTCAGTCCTATCATCGCAGGTACAGGTGACGAGAAAGATACCTTAATTAACTGTCAACGCGATTATCTGCTCACCTGCTTTCCATTGTCAATTGAACCCATGCTCCATTTGATTTATCTGTTAATGATAGAGAGAGAGAGAGAGAGAGAGAGAGAGAGAGAGAGAGAGAGAGAGAGAGTCGCAATAGAACTTCTCCCCTCCCTTTATTCAGTCGCCTCCACCTGCGTGTCCAGAAACACTCTGTGGATAGAATTACTAATCTTCCCCCTGAAACTAAACTCAGGGCCCAAACATTAAAAAAAAAAATAAGAGGATAAATATAACATACAAACAGACAAAAATTAGATCACATTCACCCCTGAAGAACAAAGTAGCCGTCAGTGAGAATCCTAAATGAGTTGATGGTTTTCACACTTTCTGTTGTCAGAGGAAGGTTGTTGCACTGGCGACTGACTCGGCTTAAGAAAAAAAAAAATAATCTGCCTGTGTTTATAACAACATCGGCTCGCGTGGATCGGTAGACTGTTATTTCAATTTCTTGGGTTATTTTGCAGCTTATACAATTTGAAGATATATCAGAGCTCCTCGTAAGCGTCTCATTTTTTCCAACGTAGAGATGTCGAGTCCCTTGAGTCGTTCTTCAAAATGCTGAGCCCGTAGAGATGAAATGATTTTTGTAGCGCATCCCGGAACTCATTCAAGTAATTCAAGGAGTAAAAGAATAAGGATGGTTAAAGGAGAGGGGAGCGCGATAAGAAAAATAAGATTAGAAGAAGGAATAGGAGGATGAGGATAGGGAAGAAAAGGAGGAGGATGGGGATAGGACCTAAAAGAAAAGGTGAAGCGAAAAGCAAATCATGATAGCGAGAAAGCTAGAGGGGCGGGGGGGCTGGCGGCAAACCATTTATTGTCCCTAAACGAGATACAAATGTGAAGATTAATCCCAGTGGGGTGTTAAAACCTCCCTGGTCGTAAAGTAGGGGATTGGAGCCTAAGAAAAGAGCACCGGGGGGCAGGTTTAGTAGATTCAAGGGGAAGAAACGAGGATGAGGGGATGGGGAGGTCAGGAGGAGGTGAGGGAGGTAAGAAGGGAGGAAGTTAGGTAAAAGGTATTAAAGGGAAGGGTAGGAAGGAAGGTTTGTGAAAGAAGGGAGTGAAGGCAAAAAAAAAGGGGGAAGAGGAGAGGGAAGGAAGGAAAGGGGAAAAGAAGACAACGAGTGTAGAAATGGTTGAGTTGGAGGGAAGGGAGAAGGGGGAGGAGGCATGTAAAAGTAAGGGAGAGATAAGGGGAAATAATGGAAAGGGAGAAGGTAGGAGAAGGAAGGTTAAGGAAGAACAAGGGAGGTGGAAGGAAAAGGGAATAGGAAGACGAAGGGAAGGGGACAAAAAGGGAAGAGAAAAGGGGGGAGAAGAGGAAGACGTTACGTGTAGAAGGGAGACGGCAAGGGGAGGTGGAAGGAAAAGGGAAGATAAAAAAAGGGAGAGGAGAAGGAAGAAGGGAGGGGACGACGGAAAGGGGGGAGAGAGAGGGAGGAGGTAAGAGGAAAATGGTCCTTTGTGGGTAAATTGTTTTATTATGTTATTTGTCTTGTGTGTTTTTCTTTGTTTTTCTTGTGATGTTTTTTGGTGAAGGTTATCTGAGAGGAGGAGAATTAGGTGAGGTGTTTGTTTTGGTCCAGTCTTTTATTTGTTTGTTTTTGTGTTCCTATTGTTTGGTTCTCCTTTCTGGGTTCCTTTCGTGTTTGTTTCTTCGTTGTTTCATTCCTTCCTTTTGTCTGTGTTTCGATCTGTTTTATTTGTTTCATCTCTCGTTTTATTTTCTCCTTTTTTTTTTAGTTTGGTTCAGTTTTTATTTATTTATTCTTCAATCGGTAAAAAGATTATTTCGGTTTCGTTTGTTTTATCTTTCTCTTCACTTTGAGCTTCCATTCTCTCTCTCTCTCTCTCTCTCTCTCTCTCTCTCTCTCTCTCTCTCTCTCTCTCTCTCTCTCTCTCTCTCTCTCTCTCTCTCTCTCTCTCGTTCTTTATATTTTTTTTTTACTTGCTTTGATTTTGTGAAGGTATTTTGTCTCTACAAGATCTGACCTTTTGCTTCCCTCCCTTCTTCCCTTCCTCCCTCCCTCATCTTTTTCTATTCCCTCCTACCCTCCCTCCCTCTCTCCCTCCCTTCCATTTCTCTCCCGCCCTCCCGCTATATGTTCACCGCTCCTCTCCCTTTCCCTCCCTCCCTTTCCCTCCCTCATTTCTTACCTGTCCTTTCTTCCTCCTTCCTACCTGCTCTTCAGACGCTTAACTACCTCACAAATGACCACCCGTCTCTCCCTCCTCCACCTTCCATCCTCTCTCCCTTCTTTGCTCCTTCCTTCCCTTCCCTTCCTATTCTCCTATCTCTTGCATTTCTTAACTTGTCAACCTCTGTCTTTCTAATTCTACTCTTTATACTCCCTTTCTCACACCCTTCTTGTCACCCTACCTACACATCCCTCCCTCTGTCACCCTTCCTCTCACCCTGTTTGCCCCTCCCTCCCCCATTCCCCGTTTTCCTTCCCTCTCCCTACCTACCCATTCCATCTTCGCGTGCTGGTCAGAAGGTGATTTAGAAGGGACTAGGTAGATAATTAGCTCCCAGGTTAAGGGATAATTACCTCCATCTCCTTGGTCTTACCTGTCTGTCTCACCTATCAGTCTTTGTCCCTCTGTCTCTAACACATTCTCTCTCTCTCTCTCTCTCTCTCTCTCTCTCTCTCTCTCTCTCTCTCTCTCTCTCTCTCTCTCTCTCTCTCTCTCTCTCTCTCTCTCTCTCTCTCTCTCTCTCTCTCTCTCTCTCTCTCTCTCTCTCTCTCTCTCTCTCTCTCTCTCTCTCTCTCTCTCTCTTTTCTGTCCTTTTATCTCTGTAGGCAGGCTTCCTTTTGTTCTTTTATTCTTTGTTTATTTTTCTTCTATTTCTTCTTTTGTTCTTCCTGCATTCAGTCTTCAAAAATTATAGCTTCATTTATGTTATTATATTTTATACCGCAAACACTTACTCATTTTAATATTTTTTCCTCCTACTTTTCTTTACCTCATTCCATTGTCTGCTCGTCCTCCTCTTCCTCCTCCTCATCATCTTTTTATCTCTCCTTTACCTTCTCCTGCTTCCGTCCGTCACTCTCCTTCGCTTCATCTAACTTTCCTTTGTTACAACTTTCAGCCCATCCTTTCCCTCCTTCCTTTTATTTTTTCTTAGCTTAATTCTCTTCCTCTTTTTACTTCCCCCACGAGAGCACTCAGAAACTGTGGAGAGAGAGGAGGAGGCAGGAGGAGATGGAGTAGGAGGGGAGGAGGAGGGAGAGAACTGGAAAGCGGAGGAAGCCCGGACAAGAAAGAGAACGACGAGGAAGAGGAAGAGGAAGAGGAAATGAAGGAAGACATAAGCGGCGATAAAGAGAAGTGAAAGTTAACGGAGGGGAAACTATAAAACTGAAGAAGCTGTAACAAAATAAATCCCCAGCAATCTTTCTTTTATGAAAACTTGAATTCGAAGGAAGAAAGAATAAACCAAAAAATAATAGGCTGGAAATACAAGACACTTTCCCTTCTCACATCAGCTGTTTTTAAAGGTCATTCACTTTCTTGGACTCTTTCTCCTTTCCTTCTTTCCTATTGGTACGTCTCATTTCCTTCCCACATTATCGTCTTTAAGTTGCATACCTCATATAATTCTTACCTGTATATTCCTTAGCGTCCTTTATCTTCTCTTCTTACTCCTTTTTATCACTTTTTTGTTATATTTCTTATTGTCATTATTATTATTATTATTATTATTATTATTATTATTATTATTATTATTATTATTATTATTATTATTATTATTATTATTATTAGTATTATTATTACTATTTGTCTTCTGATAACTCCTCATTTTCTTCTTTCTCCAACTCCTCCTCCTCCTTCTCATCATTCTTGTTTTCTTTCTTCTCCTTCCTCGAAAAATACAAGTCTCTGAGGTGCTTGTAATTAACTTCCTCTGGTAATGTTCTTCCTGAACACACACACACACACACACACACACACACACACACACACACACACACACACACACACACACACACACACACACATTTTCAAACAAACATACACGAGGGCCTTTTAAGATTATGTGTGTGTTTGTGCATGTGTGTGTGTGTGTGTGTGTGTGTGTGTGTGTATACAGTTTATTTAAGCATAGGCAGCTCGAGAGGTGAAAATATACATATTATATATTAGAGGGAGATTATTATAAAATACAAGTGTGTGTGTGTGTGTGTGTGTGTGTGTGTGTGTGTGTGTGTGTTTTCAGGAAGAGCATTACCAGAGGGAGTGAATTACGAAAACGGAGATAGAGAGAGAGAGAGAGAGAGAGAATGTTACCTGGTTTGTGCTCCTGAGGTTATGTGAAGGCAGTAGTATGTCCATAATGACCTTCAATAACAGAGAGAGGGCGTTTGCGGACGACGTAAGCGTGTCACTTTCCTTCACCCCGGGAAAGGAAGCCGTTCTCCGCCGCATCGAAGACTGGGGATGTAGATGGCAGGTCAGTTTTGCCCCCCATAAAACCCAGCTGCTGGTGTCCAGGACGAAGCACGACCTCCGGCCAACATTCAACAAGACGGCGCTGGCACCCCAACAAGAAATAAAGATCCTGGGGGTCACTTATGCATGACTCCAAGGTAACTTTCAGGACCCACATAGAGCAGCTCGCCCGAGCAGCGGCGGGGAAGCTGGCCTCTCTCAGGATGATTTCCTGGCTCCTGGACGTGAGGGGTCGCGAGCTACTCTTCAAAGCCCAGATTCGCTCTTCGCTAGAGTAATCCTGCCTCGTTTGGGGGGTGCAGCCTCCACGCACCTTGAAACACTCGACAAGGTCCAGCGGAGAGCGGAGAGGCTCATCTGGGACACCCAGCCGGGTCGACGGACGTCAATGGACACCCTTCAACATCGCCGGGATGTGGCGGGCCTCACCACCCTCTACAAGGTGCAGGAGGAGAGGGTGTGCCAACTCCGCCAGCTGCGCCTGCCACCCCGCCGAGCAGAGGTGCACACCAGTGCTGTCAGGGCGGCGCCCTCCGCCCTGGCCACGCCGCGCTCACACACATCCCACCACCAGCGGCAATTCCAACAAGCATAAGTGCGGTGGTGGAATGAGTTCCTGCCACAATCGGACAAGTGCCCGGACGACTTAAGTGTTGCAGGGTGTGGGGTTGAGAAATTCAAAGTGGGCGTTCACAAGTGGCTTTGTGCGGTGCGTGATAGTAACACGGGGGTGTGAATGCCGCACAGTGAGGGGTGACATGGAGTCGGCCGACAGCAGTGCAGATTGGACATAAAAGACGTGTATATGTTAAGTAGGATTAAATATACTCCATGTATATTGTATATTACTCTAATTGTTATATAAGTAGTAGGGTAGTGAGCGGAGGGTCGGTGTTTAGATAGGAAATATACCCAGCACATCTTTAACCGAAAAATACCCTAAAACAGCTCGAGGAAGTATAAAGAGAGACAGAGAGATTTTGCATAATGAAATATATATACATACGTTCATGATTAATTACTTGTGTGTGTGTGTGTGTGTGTGTGTGTGTGTGTGTGTGTGTGTGTGTGTGTGTGTGTGTGTATGTGTGTGTGTGTGTGTGCGCGTGTGTGTGTGTGTGTGTGTTGTTGGTCCTTCCCTCCCCATTTCCATATCTCGGGTGGCATCCTTAATGAATTCCCTTCCCTTCCTAAGGATATCTGCCCCTCCTTCCCTCCTTTCTTCTCCCATTCCCTCCTTCCTTCCCTCCTCTTCCACAATCCCTCTCTTGCCTTACTTCCTTCCCTCCATATCCTCTTAACCAGCCTCAGTTTACTTCTTTTTACTTATCTTACTTTTCCCCCTATCCTTTATTCTTTTTCTCCTCTGCTTTCCTTTCTATCCTTTCTCTTCGTCTCTCATCCCTTTCATCTCCCTTTACTTTCTTCTTTCGCCTGTCCTTCACTTCACATATTCTTCCTTCCTCCCGCTTTCCCTTCCTTCTTTTATCCTTTCCTCCAATTCCCCGTTCATGCTTCTCTCCCTCATTTATCCGTTTTTCCGTCACTTCTCTTTTCCTCTCCTATTCTTTCTTCCTTTCATAACCTCTCATCCTCCCTTCGCTCCCTTCTCTTTCCGTTCTTCTCTTTCCCTAACCTCCTTCTCTCCTTTCCTGTCTTTCATCCTTACTCATCTCTCGTATACCCATTCTCTCTTCCTTTCCCCCCCCCCCCCCACCTCTTTTTCAACCTCCCTTGTATCGTTTCTCTCTATCCTTCCTTTCCTTTCATCTCTCACTTTTCTCTCCTCCATTCCTTTCTTGCACATCACGGTCCCTCTCTCTAATTTGCTCTTTCTCCTTTCTCCCTTTATCGATTTTTTTTCCTTCCCCTCTCGTGTTAGTTAATCCGAGTTCATTGTGATGGCCAGAAAACCTATTATTATTGTTGTTATTATTATCTTTATTATTATTATTATTATTATTATTATTATTATTAAGGTGAAAGAGTATAACTATGCAAGACTTATTTTCCTGCTTGTTATTTAAATGCAAATGTGCTCATATTAATGGTTGGCTAATGAGAGAGAGAGAGAGAGAATCATACTTTTCCTCGGATCTCGAACTTATAAGTGTGACAGACCATCAAGGAACTGTCCACTTGCTGAGTCCTTGCTTCTTGCACTCGTATTTCTCTCTCCCTTTTCCTCGTCCTTCTTTTCTTCCTCCTCCCTCTCCTCCGCCCCCCCCCCCCCTTCTCTATATGTCATCATGTAACCTCATTTTGTTATTTACCCATATTCTGTTATCTACTACTCCTTCAACCTTTTTTTCCCTCCTCCTCCTCCTCTTCCTCCTCCTTCTCCTCCTCCTCCTCCTCCTCCTCCTCCACCCTCTCTCTGTATGACACTAATTGGAGGTAATCAAGCGAAGTTGAATAGAC
Organism: Eriocheir sinensis; assembly: GCF_024679095.1. NCBI lineage: Eukaryota > Metazoa > Arthropoda > Malacostraca > Decapoda > Varunidae > Eriocheir > Eriocheir sinensis. Next base: position 21,093,984 of record NC_066517.1, on the reverse strand, counting down.
GTCTGCCTAAGCCCTAAGGTAACCAGGTAGAGAGAGAGAGAGAGAGAGAGAGAGAGAGAGAGAGAGAGAGAGAGAGAGAGAGAGAGAGAAATGGGGGGAGGAGGGTATCTGTAACATGTAGTGAACTCATCTTGTTACTCGCTAACACACACACACACACACACACACACACACACACACACACACACAGACGCGCCGTTGTATAGATCAGCAAGACAAGCGGATGTGTACGTGTTTGTGAGCTGCACTGATACCAAAGAAAATATTTAATGCTGTTTGAATAGGAATGATGGTGAAGAGGAGGCGGTGGAGGAGGAAGGGAAAGGAAGAGGAGCGGAAGGAAAAGGAAGGGAAGGGAAAGGAAGGGAGGGGAGCGGATGGTAAGGGAAGGGAGGGGAGGGGAGCGGAAGGAAAGGGGAGGGAAGAGAGGGGAGCGGATGGAAAGGGAAGGGAAGGTAGAGGAGGAGGAAGAGGAGGAGGAGGAGGAGGAGGAGGAGATGGTGTTTGTGAAGGTGGTGATAGATGTGAATCTCAGGAGAGAGAGAGAGAGAGAGAGAGATGTAGTGACTGACATTGATACACACACACACACACACACACACACACACACACACACACACACACACACACACACAAACACACACGCGTATTGTTCAGGATGAATAAGGAAAAGGCCATTGTGTGTGTGTTTGTGTGTGTGTGTGTGTGTGTCTGTGTGTGTGTGTGTGTGTGTGTGTGTGTGTGTGTGTGTGTGTGTGTGTGTGTGTAGAGAGAGAGAGAGAGAGAGAGCATTGATAATTCTTTCCCATGTTCGTTTCCTAAGCCTCATAATTGCTTGCTTTACCTCGTCATGCACCAAAAGGATTATATATTTTAAGCCTCTCCTCTCCTTCCCCTCCCTATCCTTTACCTGTATACCTATTATTTCTCCTTTTCCTCTGTCATTCGTTTCCTCCCTTATTTTTATCCTTTCTCCCTTTCCTATGTCTTTCACTTCTTATCCTTTACCTGTATAACTATGATTTCTCCTTTTCCTCTATCATTCGTTTCCTCCCATATTTTTATCCTTTCTCACTCTCCTTTGTCCTAGTTACATTATAGTATGTCATCTTTTTTATTCCTGTCCTCCCCTTTCTTCATCAAGTCCCTGACCTCCCCTCCCTTCCCTGTCTTTACTGTGATTGCTTTGTGTCCTCCTGTCCTCATTTCTCTTTTGCTTCCCCTTCCTTCTCTTCTCCCCCCTTTCGTCATCCTTTATCCATTCTCTTTCCCATCTCTTGTTACTAAATTTCCTGTTTCTCTGCTTTACTTTTCATATTTCTCTTTTTTTTTTTTTTGGGGGGGGGTATTTCTCCCTCAGTCACTCTTCTACATTCTGCATTTATTATTCTACGACATCTGTTTTCTTTTCCCTTCCCCTTATTCCCCTTTTTCAGTTCTCCTCCTCCTCCTCCTCCTCCTCCTCCTCCTTCTTCTACTCGTCCATTTTGATTATTTTTCCCTCCCACTTACCCTTCTACATTCTGCATTAATTATTCTACGACCTCTTTCTTCTTTTCCCTTCCCTTTATTCCCTTTTTCATTTTTCCTCCTCCTCCTCCTCCTCCTCCTCCTTAAATGTATGCAAGGGTAAAACGCTAATACCCTCTTCCATTCTCCATCCTCCCCTTTCTGTATCATTTTCACTGTGTTCCATTTTCTTCGCATCTCATTATTTCATTCTCTCTTTTTTGCATTTTCCATTTTGTTTCATCATGTTTTTTTTATTTTTATTATTATGTATTTTTGCCATGATATTTTTCCCGCCATATTTCGTGTTTTCGTCATCAGGATTGCAACATTTTTTCATCCAAGTTCAGATTTTTTTTTTATCGTCAGTTTTTTTTTTTTTTTTTTTTTTTTTGGTTCGTCTGTCCTTCACTTGAAAAAAAGCATACGGAAAAAAAATAGTCAAAGAAAAAGGTGTTAATCGTGAATGAGTTTTTTTTTTTTTTTTTTTTTTTTTTTTACTTTTTTTGTGAGTATAAATGCGACACGTGGACTAGAGAGAGAGAGAGAGAGAGGATGGATGCGTATATTCATGATTGGCTCAGGAAAAGTTATGCAATTGGGCCACACACACACACACACACACACACACACACACACACACACACACACACGCTCTCTCTCTCTCTCTCTCTCTCTCTCTCTCTCTCTCTCTCTCTCTCTCTCTCTCTCTTAATTGGAAAATATATGTCCTCCAGCGACGTCAATTTGCTTTTTCATTCCTGTACATTCTCTTTTTTTTTTTTGCCTCCCTTCTCTCTCCTCCTCTTATGTTCCTCTTTTTTTCCTCTTTCCTCCTCTCTTTCTTCTCACCTTCATCCCTCCTTCCTCATTCTATATTTTCGCTTCATCCCTTTTCTTCTTCTCCTTCTTCTTCTTCTTCTTCCTCTTATTATTATTATTATTATTATTATTATTATTATTATTATTATTATTATTATTATTTTTCTTCTTTTTTCTTTTCTTTTTTTATATTTCTTTAATATTTTTCTCGTGCAGCGAAGGAGGAAGGGAGAGAAACGATTGTTGAGAGTCTTCCTTGCCTCACACTGTCTCCTTTGTCCTCCTCCTCCTCCTCCTCCTCCTCCTCCTCCCACTTTTTTCTGCTTCTCGTTTTCTTGTTTATGATTTCTCTCCGCCTTTATAACAATGCCTATTACTCTCTCTCTCTCTCTCTCTCTCTCTCTCTCTCTCTCTCTCTCTCTCTCTCTCTCTCTCTCTCTCTCTCTCTCTCTCTCTCTCTCTCTCTCTCTCTCTCTCTCTCTCTCTCTCTCTCTCTCTCTCTCTCTCGGTAATTGATCACGACGTTAAACAACTAATCACTTTATTCTCCTTCATTAACCTCAATCGACTACTTTTAATTATCTAGTTACCGTCATTTACCTTTTTTGCTGAGTTATTCATATTCTCCTCCCCCTCTTCCTTCTCCTCCTCCTCCCCCTCTTCCTTCTTTTCCTCCTCCTTCTCCTACTCATCCTGCTCCTACTCCTCCTTCTCTCTCTGTTTCTTCTTTCTCCTCCTCCTTCTCTTATTTCATACTCCTTTTCCTTCCCCTATTCCTTCATCTTCCATTTTTATTTTTCTCTTCCCTCACCACTTACTCATTTTCCTGCTTCTCCTTCTTCTCTGACTTCTCTTCTTCCTTCTCCGTCTCCTTCTTTACCGTTTATTTGGTTCTCTCCTTTCATTTTTTTTCTTCACCTCTTCCTCTTATTCTTCCTCCTGTTCCTCCTCCGTCATCTCTTTTTGTACTTCCATCATTCATTTCTCCTTTCTTACCTCCCTCCTCCTCCTCCTCCTCCTCCTCCTCCTCCCTAACTGTACGCAAGGCTAAAACGCTAATACAGGAAAATTGCCTTCCTCTTAATAGATCTTCCTCCTCCTCCTCCTCCTCGTCCTCGTCCTCATCCTACTAACCTCCCTTTCACCCTGCCTGGCTAATACTTCCCCCCTCCCTCCCTTCCTCTCTTTCCTTATCTCCCTCCTTCCCCCCTCCCTCCCTTCCTCTCTTTCCTTATCTCCCTTCTTCCCCCCTCCCTCCATCCCTCCCTCTTTCTCTCCCTTCCTTATTTGCCTAATGTATGTCTCTCATCATTCCATCTTCATAACTTTATATAGAAAGGGAAAAAGGTCTGGAGGTAATTTAAGGTCTGTCAGTCGAGAGAGAGAGAGAGAGAGAGAGAGAGAGAGAGAGAGAGAGAGAGAGAGAGAGAGAGAGAGAGAGAGGATTTATAAAGACGAAAGCGATAGAAAGCGAGAGAAGGAGAATTAATCAATGGAAGCATGAAATAAAAGAAGAGGAAGAAAGAAAGGAGGAAGGGAAGATTCAATGGAGAGGACGGAAGGAAGCAAAACGAGAAGAGAGAGAGAGAGAGAGAGAAATACCAAGAATAGCTATAAACCGCAGAGAAAGTGAGAAAATGATAATAATAATGATAGGACAAAAGTAGGAAGGAAGGAAGGGTCAGAGAGAGAGAGAGAGAGAGAGAGAGAGAGAGAGACCAGGAACAACTCAGCAAAGGAGGAAAAGTAAAAATTAATAAAAATGCATACAGGAACAGCAGGATAAAAAAAGGAAAAAAAAAGACAGGAAGAAGAGGAAGAAAAGGAATCAGAGGAGAGGATGAAGGAAGGAGGAGAGAGAGAGAGAGAGAGAGAGAGATACCAGGACTAACAATAACAGCTTAGGAAGTGAAAGTGAGAGAGAGAGAGATACCAGGAATAACAATAACAGCTTAGAAAGGGAAAGTGAGAGAGAGAGAGAAAGAAAGGAGGGAAGGAGGAGTCAAAGAGGAAGAAGTAGACAAAAAAGATATGAAACTGAAAAAAGAGAAAAATGATAACGAGGGGAAAACGAAAAAAATAAAACATATATACCGATGAAATAAATAAATAATAAAAATACAAGAGGAAGGGCACCAGGGCAACAAACACAGACAGACTAATATTCAGACAGACTAATACACGGACAGACAGAGAAACGTACCAGAGATAATACAGTGCCAATAGAGAGTGCCAGGGAGTCAGGACTGAAGAGTATAGACGAGCTAACAGTGCCACAGGGCCGGTCATCTGCAGAGTGCCAACCCCAGACACCACTGCGTCAGCCTCAACACTTAAGCCTTAGCGCGGTGCTGGGGTCTGGCGGATTGGGGCTTGTAGTCAGGAAGAGTGCTGAGTGTAGCCATGGTGTGTTGGGAGGGTGTAGGAGTTCATGTTAAGGGAGTGTGAAGGTGTGGGGTAATAGAAGGGAGGTGTAGGGTGAGAAGAAAGAGGAAGAAGGGGTGAATGAAGGGAAGGGAAGTGCCGAGTCTAGCCAGAGTGTGTTAGCTGGTGTGAGGGTGTAGGCGGTGAGGAGGTAGAGAGAGGGTTTAGGGTAAGTTTGGTTAAGTTAGGATAGGTTTTGGGTTAAGTTTGGTTAGGTTAGGATAACTTGTAGGTAGGTTAGGATAGGTTTTGGCTAGGTTACATTAGGTTTGGTTAAGTTACATTAGATTACGTTAGGTTTTTGTTAGGTTAGGCGGTGAGGAGGTAGAGAAGAGTGTGTTTGAGGATAACAGGTGAAGAGGAGGAGGAAGAGGAGGAGGAGGAGGAGGAGGAGGAGGAGGAGGTGAATAAAGGAGAGGATAGAGTATTTTGTATATCATAATAAAGGAAAAATTAGGATGCAGTTTATGTTATAGTCAGTGTGTGTTGTGCAGTGAGTAACAATGGTGTGTTTGAGAAGGAAGGAGGTTGTGATATGAATGAAGGAAGAAGTAGAGTGTGCAAAAAGGATGTAAAGTGTAACCAGAATATGTTCGAGAGTTGCTGGAGTTGGAGAAGGCCAGGTAAGGAGGAGGTGAACTAGAGTGCCAAGGTGTCTTATGCAACGGATGGAAAAGATGTAGGAATTGGAGAAGGGTGTGTTTGTGAAGGAATGGTAAGGAGGAGATGAATATAGGGGAGGGGTACGGTGTAGTGTAGTGCCGGGGTAGTGTGTGAGAGTGAAGAGAGAAGGGAGGAAGGGATTTAAAGGAGCGTTTGAGGATGAAGAGAGAGAATGAGGACAGGAAGAAAGTGAGAGGGGGAAAAAGTTGTTGAGGGAGATGGAAACGCGAGGGAGAGGTTAGTTTGGCAAAGTGTGAAGAGAGAGAGAGAGAGAGAGAGAGAGAAGAGGACAGGTTGGATAGCTTGGAGGCATTCATTTTCCTCCCTCCCTTCCCTCGTTCATATTCCAATCCTCCACCACCACAACTTCCTCCTCCTCTCCTCCTCCACCTCCTCCTCCTCCTCCTCCTCCTCCTCCTCCTCCTCCTCCTCCTCCTCCTCCTTCTCCTCCTCCTCCTCCTCAAATCGTAAGCACCACGTATATTGGTTATAAACAAGTTAATAACACTGGAATTACGTTAACTGTTGGATAGAGGGAGATGGGAAGGTAAGGGGGAGGGAAGGAAGGAAGGGAGAGGGAGAGAGGTAAGGGGAGGGGAGGAGGAAGAGGCTATAAAGGACTGATGCTTTCCTCCCCCCCCCCCCACACACACACACACACACACGCACACACACGCTTTGTTTAATCATTCATCCCTTATACACTGAGACATTCATCCATTCAGGTGTTTATTTTTCATTCATTAATCTTTCCATGCAAACTCGCGTCCATTTGTTCCAATTATCACACACAACGCTACGCCCAGTCATTATCTTTTTTTTTTTTTTTTACAACAAAGGAGACAACTCAAGGGCACAAAAAAAAGGAAACAATAATATAAAAATAAGCCCGCTACTCGCTTATCTGTATTGCTGTTTACTACCCTCATCCATTCATCGTTTCTTCTCCTGATTTTTACGTTTACAACATTATCCCATGATTAAGAATATAAGTATGATCTACACGAGCCAACTTCTGTGTAAACCT
>NC_066517.1:21072539-21080039 GCF_024679095.1 Eriocheir sinensis | reverse complement strand
TCTGTGTTCCGTGTACATCAAACGCTTCCTTTGTTTACACAGCCAAGATCAAACGTGAGCTCAAAATAACAGCTCCGTCTTCCCCTCTCCTTCCCCTTCCTTTCGTTCCAGTTTTCCCTTCAGGTCAGTCTGAGCTCCACCGTTCACTTTCAACACTGCAGCTCCTCCACACGTATACCTCTCCTGTCTTTCTCGGTACCTAACAAGAGCAAGGTGACCCCAATGCAACACACCGTCTTTCCCCTCTTCTTCCCTTTCCTCTCGTTCCATTATTTTCTTGAAAGCAGAGAGATCTCCACAATTCACTTACAACGCTACAGCTCCTCCACATGTGCACCACACCTGTCATTCTTGATGCCTAACAAACAAACGTGACCCCAACGCGACACACCTGACTTGTCTCCTCTCCACCTCCACTACCTTCCCCTGACTTTTCTCTCTCCTTCCTCTTTTCTTTGCTTGGGCTCACCTGCCTATCGTTTCTCTTATTCCTTTCTATTTTATCTTCCCTTTCTTCCTCTAGCATCTCTCCCCTTTCTCTTCCTCAATTTGCCTTTTCTCTCTCCCTCCTCAAGATTGCCTCTTCACTTTCCTTTTCCTCCCTCTTACCTCTTTCTCCTCTTCCTCTTTCTCACATTTGCATCCTTTCCTCCACGTTCTCCCACCTCGTTTTCCTCACTCACTTTCTCTCTCCCTTTCCTCTCAACTCTGCATCCTCTCTTCCCCTTTCTCTCTGTAGCCTCCCTCCCTCCATTCCTCTCCCCTTCCTCCCGTCCCCCTTCCTCCCTCCTGACACGCGCAAGGTACACTGGAGACGAAGTAAAAGCACTTTGTGGGAGGTAGATGAAAAGAGAAAACAAAATTTACGGATGAAATGTTCTCAGGGGTCAAGCTTTTTTTTTTTTTTTTTTTTGGTGTAGTTAGCCCAGGTGATATGTTCTGTGTCTCCTTGAGCGTGGGAGTGTAGATGTAGTGTGTGTGTGTGTGTGTGTGTGTGTGTGTGTGTGTGTGTGTGTGTGTGTGTGTGTGTGTGTCTTGTCGTGGTGCTCAGGGTGGTGGTGATGGTGCTGTTTTTTTTTATAGTGGATGTGTTGATGGTACTGGTGGTTTTGGTGGAGGTGGTGATAGTGGTAGGTGGTGAAGGTAGTGCTAGTGGTGATGATTGTGGTGGTGGTGTGGTAGTGGTTGTGGAGGTGAGAATAGTGTCAGTTTTAGTGGTGATGGTGTTCGTGAAGAGTTAGTAGTGGTGGTGGCGGTGGTGTGGTGGTGGTGGTTATGGTGGTGAACTTAGTGATGGTGGTGATGGTGGTGGTTATGATATTGTTAGTGGTGACTGTGTTCGTTAAGATAGTGTTAGTAATAGTGGTGGTGATGGTAGTGGTGTGATGGCAATGGTGGTTGATTTAGTGACAGTAGTGGTGATGGTGATAGTGGTGATGGTGGTGGTTATGATTGTGTTAGTGGTGATGGTGGCGATGTCTCCCATTCTCTTCCTGTCCTGTCTCACTCTTTCTTTTCTCTCTTTCTTTTGTGTGTGTGTCTGTGTTAGTGTCATCTCCTGTTCCCTTGCGTGTGTGTGTGTGTGTGTGTGTGTGTGTGTGTGTGTGTGTGTGTGTGTGTGTGTGTGTGTTTTCTTTTATATTTCCACATCTCGTATGCTGTTGTTTATGTATCGTGGCTGTCTCTTTTTTTTTTTTTTTATTCCTCGCTTTTCTGCCTCTCTGATATTCTTTCTTTCTCCCCTGAAGCTCATGTTTTCAATTTTTATTTCTTGGGTTTGTTTACCGACCTTCCTTTGTCGCCATAAATTCAGCCCAGTCTTTTCTGTCTTCGTTGCGACATATTTATAGCATCTTCTTATTGTGTCTTTTGTAATCATCTTGTTAAAATATACATGAGTCTTCTTCTTTCTTTATTTTTCCATGATCGCTTTATTTGCGTGGGGAATCTCTCTCTCTCTCTCTCTCTTCATTTATTTCCTTTTTCATACATATATATATTTTTTGGTTATTATGTAAAATTGTTATCTATCCTCCCACTCAGCTATATCTATCTCTCGATCTATCTATATGTCTTTGGGTTGGTCTCTTTATCTACCTCTGTATATATTTCTTTACTTGTTTGTCTGTTTTTTGTCTGTCTGTTTATTTATCTGTCTGTGTGTCTCGGTGTGTCCGTATACCTCTAAGTGTGTTTGTATGTGTGTGTGTGTGTGTGTGTGTGTGTGTGTGTGTGTGTGTGTGTGTGTGTGTGTGTGTGTGTCTCTCTCTCTCTCTCTCTCTCTCTCTCTCTCTCTCTCTCTCTCTCTCTCTCTCTCTCTCTCTCTCTCTCTCTCTCTCTCTCTCTCTCTCTCTCTCTCTCTCTCTCTCTCTCTCCCCCCCCCCTCCCGCGTCTGTCAGTATGTTTGCCCCTTCGTCAGCGTTACGCATGGGCGCCGAGCTGCGTTTACACATGTGACGCGTCCTAATGGCGAGGCGTTGAGGGCTTGGCTGGGCACCGCTGTAAATAAAACCACGTGCGTCGCCCCGCCTCTTCCTTCCCCGTCACCGTTTGTTCCCCTCTCTCACTCTCCTTTACCTCATTCCCTGTTCTTGGTCATGTTGATCCCGCAGTAAGGAAGTCTGTAACGTGGAGAGAGGGACAAAATATATGTACAACCTAAACTTGATGATTTCCAAAGACACGATAAAAAAGATGCTATAAATATGTCGCAACGAAGACAGAGAAGACTGGGCTGAATTTATGGAGACAAAGGAAGGTCAGAAAACAAAATACATGTACAACCTAAACTTAACTATAAAGAGCATGCAGAAATTAGAACACGAAGATATGGAGCAAGAATGGAAGGAAGGAAGGAAGGAAGGAAGGAAGGAAGGAAGGAGGCATCAGTCAATACCCATATAGAGCGTACAGAAATTATTGCACGAAGAAAGGGACCAGGAACGCTGGAAAGGAATGAATGATGGAAGGGAGAAAGGAAACGGCAAGCAATAACCATAAACAGGCCATAACCATATAGCGCGCAAAGAAATTATAACACTAAGATACCAAAGAAGAAAAGAAAGAAAGGGAAGAAACAGAAGGCAGGTGAACTATGTAAGATCTCCTCCTCCTCCTCCTCCTCCTCCTCCTCGCCTTCGCCTTTGCTGTCCTTCATCTTCCACCTTTGATTAGATAGTTAGTGTAGTTTGTCACAAACAGCCTCGTAAGGACCAGCAGGTCTGCTGTTGTTTGTTCTTTCTTTGTGCTTCTTTGTGTTCCTCCTCCTCCTCCTCTTTCTTCTCCTCCTCCTTCAACACAACCACGCAATACAGCTCAATTCACACTCTCCCCTCCCCTCAACACACTCCCCTGCGCCTACCCAACCAATACTCCACATTTCTCCCTCTCCACCTCTCCATCTCTCATTCTCTTTCTCCTCCTCCTCGTCCTCCTCCTCTTCCTTTCCCAGAACGCCACAGCTCGTTACCCTCATCCCACCAACCCGTCCACGCTTTTATTGTGTCCCGCCTTCCTTTGAGGCCAGCACCGCGCCACTCCGGATATAAATCTCTTTCTCGGCATCAATTTCCTTCACACGCGGGAGGTAATACGTGGTTTCCCTTTTCCTTTTGTCTTTCGTCGTCTTCTCTTACCTCCTAAAATGATAAAGACATATCCTCCCCTACCTTCCCACCTAACTATTATCTTTCTTGACATTATTTTTTTTTCCACAGGGGCAAGACAACACGAGGTTTTCTTTGTCTTTTTTTTGCATTAGTTTTTTCCGTCGCTTCTTTTTACCTTAAAAATGACTTACATATTCCTCGCTGCCTTCCTACCTCCTCACCCCTGTTTCTTACACCCATTTTCTTTTCTTTTCGCAGGAGTAACAGGATACGGAATATTCTTTACATTATTTTGTCTGCTCTTACACTAAAAATGCCAAACATACATTTTCTTCACATAGATTTTTCTCTCCTCTCACCCTCATAAATGAAAAACATATTCCTTCTTACATTCCCACCTCTTCACCTCTTATTACCCTCCTCCTCCTTACCCCCTCCTCCTCCTCCTCCTCCTCCCTCAGGTGTACTGCAAGCTGACGGACCACTCGGGGAACAGGGCGCCTCAGTGTGGGGTGTGTGACGCCCTCTCGCCTGACCCCTCGCGCCGCCATCCGATAACCAACGCCATCGACGGAACGAACTCGTGGTGGCAGTCCCCGACCCTGGCTGCCGGCCGCTGGTACGAGTGGGTCACCATCACCATAGATCTGAAGCAGGTACGTGGAGAGTGGCAGTGATGGGGGGTGGATGGTGGTGTTTGATGGTGAATGGAAAATGATGGTCTGGTGTGAATGGTGGGGTTATGGTAATGGTGGTAGTGATGGGGGGTGGATGGTGAAGGGTAGCGATGGTTTGGTGTTTGATGGTGAACGGAAAATGATGGTCTGGTGTGAATGGTGGGGTGATGGGGGCTGGACGGTGAAGGGTAGCGATGGTTTGGTGTTTGTTGGTGAACGGAAAATGATGGTCTGGTGTGATTGGTTGGGTTATGGTAATGGTGGTGTTTTTGGTGTGTTTGTTCGGTGCTATAACCATCACCATTACCCTCACCATCACTGTCTTACCGGAAATGGTGATGGTGATTGGGGATGCCTAGGGCTCTTATGGCGGTATATGGTGCTTGTTCTAGGGCACCACTATACCCTCACCATCATCCTAAAACAGGTTATTGGATGGACTGTGGTCGTGGTAATAGTGGCCTACTGGTGATGGTGATTCTATTGGTATTATTAAACACTATCGCTTCTCACGTTAACAATTTCTAAAGGTTAAAAAGGGGGTCAGTCGAGTTCTAATGAGTGTTTCTTTAGGTTCACGGTACAGGAGAAGGGTCAGACTACCACCAGGGTCATATAAGTACTCCTGGAAATGCCCAAAACTCTTTAGGTTCACGGTACAGGAGAAGGGTCAGACTACCACCAGGGTCATATAAGTACTCCTGGAAATGCCCAAAACTCTTACGAAAGCCTTGTCAAATAGGTGAACTTGGGTGACGAAATGTTCAGTAATACGGCCCTATATAGTATGAGTCTTTATGGCGGTATTTGGGGATGGCTTTAGGGCACCACTATACCTTCACCATCATTCCAAAATAGGTTATGTGTGGATAGTGGTCGTGATGGTAGCAGTAATGGTGATGGTGGTGGTTATGGTAACAGTTCGACACGGAAGATTTATAAATTTTCTTCCCCTCCTGCGGCCTCGCTGGACACGACTTTCCACTCTTGCTCATCCCTATTCCGTCCAATTCCCGTATGCAAGAGTTAGCCAGCATCTCGTAAACAACACTCGAAAACAACCTTTATTCGTCTGTATTTCCTCCTGCCTTCAAGAAGAGAACGTACTACAATAACGCTGTTGGAATGTGGAACTGGCGACTAGGAAGAGGTGTTGGCGACAGGTAGGACAGGTAAAAGCATCCTCAGGTGACGTCAACAGGCTGATTAGGGTTTGCCAAGGCGGTGATAGGGAAGTAATGAAGGCTCTTGAGAAGGATGTGGCAATACTGTGGCATGCCGTAGAGAGGGTAGAGGGTACACACACACACACACACACACACACACACACACACACACACACACACACAGACACGCACACACAAACACACACACACAGAGAGAGAGTGTTTTGTGTTTGTGTGTGGGGGCTGTGTGGGTTGAAACGAGGGACCACGCCCGTCCCGAGAGAGAGAGAGAGAGAGAGAGAGAGAGAGATAAGAGGGTCTGTGTTATCTTCAGAATAGATGTAAATATATTCTACCCACATGTGTGCTTTTTTCTCTTGTCTTGCATCTTGATCCTGTGTTTGTCTGGCCGTTTGTCTGGCGTCTCGTCTGTGTTTGTTGGCCTAGAAACGTATACATAGACAAGAGTTTAGATGGTGTTTGATCCCGTTTATTTTGTCGATCGTCTTTTATTGTTGTTTTGTTTCAGTTCACATGCGCAGTATGGAGAAGAGTTAAGTGTAAAGAGTTTGATCCTATATATCCAGCTTCTGTCGCTTCGCTTTTGTTTCACGACACAGAGGATGCATAAGCAAGAGTTTCGTGTATCTATAGTCAGGCACATTCAGTTCAACTTTTTTTTAATGTCGAAATTAGTGTACTGTATTCGATCTTCTCTTGTTTTCCGTCGTTTCATCTCTTCATCTTTACTGCTCTCTTTTGTTCACGACGTAAGAGCATTATGGACAAGACCTCCTATCGCTTTTCTTTTGTTTCACGACACAGAGGATGCATAAGCAAGAGTTTCGTGTATCTATAGTCATTGCCAAAATCAGATACAGTATTAATCTTCCTTTGTTTTCCTCCTCAAACTTTCTTTCGCTTCTTCTTTATCGTTTTTTTCTTTAAATTTACGACAGGGGCGCCTTATTAACTAGTCCTTATTGTATATTAATTCAGTTCATTGTGATTCAGTTCAATTTCTTTTTAATGTCGAAATCAGTGTTTAGTATTCGATCTTCTCTTGTTTTCCGTCGTTTCATCTCTTCATCTGTGCTGCTCTCTTTTGTTCACGACGTAAGAGCATCATGAACAAGACCTCCTATCGCTTTTCTTTTGTTTCACGACACAGAGGATGCATAAGCAAGAGTTTCGTGTATCTATAGTCAGGCACATTCAGTTCAAGTTTTTTAATGTCGAAATCAGTGTTTAGTATTCGATCTTCTCTTGTTTTCCGTCGTTTCATCTCTTCATCTGTGCTGCTCTCTTTTGTTCACGACGTAAGAGCATCATGAACAAGACCTCCGTGTATCTTCCGTGTCCAACTCGATTCAATTCAGTTTCTTGTTAAATCGTTGAAGTCGGTAGACATCACATATTTTAGTTTGTTTTCTTTCTGTAATTTTCTTTCGCTTCTTTTGTATCGTTTTTTTTCTTCTTAGATTTACGACAGGGGCGCCTTATTAACTAACCTTCATTGTATATTGATTGTGTTCATTGAGATTCAGTTTTTTTCATTGCCAAAATCAGATATAGTATTAATCTTCCTTTGTTTTCCTCCTCAAACTTTCTTTCGCTTCTTCTTTATCGTTTTTTTCTTTAAATTTACGACAGGAGCGCCTTATTAACTAGTCCTTATTGTATATTAATTCAGTTCATTGTGATTCAGTTTTTTTCTTTGCCAAAATCAGAAGATACAGTATTAGATCTTCCTTTGTTTTCCTTCTCAAACTTTCTTTCGCTTCTTCTTTATCGTTTTTTTCTTTAGATTTACGACAGGGGCGCCTTATTAACAAGTCCTTATTGTATATTGATTGTGTTCATTGTGATTCGGTTTTCTTATTTTTTTCACTGCCAAAATTAGAAGACACGGTATTAAATATTCCTTTATTTATCATCACCGTCTTCAAGTCTCATCTTTATCATGCTTATTTTGTTTAACACGTGAGCGTATTATAACCAAGAATTTCGTGTACAGAGTTAAATTCAATTATTATATTTATTGTAGTA
>NC_066517.1:21060039-21070039 GCF_024679095.1 Eriocheir sinensis | reverse complement strand
TTCTCATTTTCTCTCCCATTCCTTGCTTCCTTCCTTCCTTCCCTCTTCCTCTTTTATTTAACATCTCCTTGAATTATTCCACATTCTATAATTATTCTTCCTCGCTTCCTCTTCCCTTTATCTCTCCCTTCTTATTCCTCTCTCTCATTATTTATTCCTGCTTTTTTATTTGTTTCTGTTTTTATTTCTCCTGTTTCATTTCCTCTTCCCTCGTCTACCTCTCCAACCCCTTTTTTTCCCATTTATTTCCCTTTTCCACTCTTTCGTAAGCCCTCTGCTCTTCATCTGCGGCTTTTCTCCTTTTCCTCTTCCTTTTTCATCATGGTCAAGGCTATTCTGAATTGATCCTTCCCAATATTATCTCTTCTTCCACTTTATATTCTTCAGACCTTCTCTTCAATATATCTTTCCTTATCTTTATATATATTTTCCTCTTTTATCCCTTTCCTTCACTTTTTTTAATATCTTTCCCTCTACTGTTATTATTTTCTTTCTGTATTTCGTTCCCTTTTTCTATTTATCTTTCCTTCTTTATCTATATCTTATCCTTCATTTATTTCTCTTTCCCTCCTTCTCTGTATCTGTCCCGCACTTCTGTAACCACTCTGCTCATCTTTTCCTCTTTCCCTCTTTCTTTATATCCTATCCTCTTTTTCTACCTCTTCCCTCTTTCTTCATATCATCTCCACTCCTCTTTACCCATTCTCAACATCTGTTCCTCTTTCTCTCCTCATTTGGTCATTCCCAGGCCTCTCACGTATTTTATTCCTCTCCACTCACTCTCTATATCTTTCCCACTTTTCTTTACCCATTCTCAGCGTCTGTTCCTCTCTCTCTCTTCCTTTATCAATCCCAACCTCCCACGTAGCCTTTCTATCTTCTTGCTTACCTCTCCGTCCCCTTCCACACCTCAGACCGCCTTTATCTCGCCCTTAAACCGTAGTCAATAACCCCTAACAGCTATTACACTCCTTAATGCCTCTCTCATCCCTTCGAATGGCCCTTTACTGCCTTCACAAACGCTATCTTTGACCTTCGGCATCTCACCATTTCATCGCCAACGCCCCGGTCACTCCCCCCCCCCCACCCCCCACGACATCACTCCTTCCCACTCCTTCCCTCCCTCTTTCTACATATCTTTTTCTCTTCTATTAATATCTCTCCATTTTTAACATATCTTTCTCTCTTCTGCTCATATTTTCTCTCTTGCTATATAGATTTTCCTTTTCTGTTCTTCTCTCTCTTCCTTTTTACATTATCAGTCCATCTTCTGTTTGTCTTTTTTTCTTTCCGTTTATCTTTCCCTCTCATTATTTTTCTCTTTCTCCATATCTTCTTTTATTCGTGTTTCCCTCTTTCTCCATATCTTTCCCACTCTTCCCATTTTCAACGTCTGTTCCTCTCTCTCCTTTTTTATCACTTCGTCTACTCCACTCCATTCTGTTTATCTTTCCCTCTTTTATTCCTCTTTCCCTCTTTCTCCTTATCTTCTTTTATTTCTCTTTCCCTCTTTCTCTATATCTTTCCCACTCTCCCATTTTCAACGTCTGTTCCTCTCTCTCCTTTTTTATCACTTCCTCTACTTCACTCCATTCTGTTTATCTTTCCCTCTTTTATTCCTCTTTCCCTCTTTCTCCTTATCCTCTATTATTTCCCTTTCCCTCTTTCTCTATATCTTTCCCACTCTTCCATTTTTCAACGTCTGTTCCTCTCCTTTTTTATCACTTCGTCTGCTCCACTCCATTCTGTTTATCTTTCCCTCTTTTATTCCTCTTTCCCTCTTTCTCCTTATCCTCTATTATTTCCCTTTCCCTCTTTCTCTATATCCCTCCCACTCCATTTTGTTTCCACTCCCCCACCATCACAGAAATCCAGCCTGTTCTGACTCCTCCTTCCACTACCACAACTACAGTCCACTCCATCATGTTGCCACTACTCCCCAGCTCCGTCACTCCACACGTAACCACACCCATGACACCAACGTTACCAGACTATCGTAACCTAGCATACTGTATTTTTCCGACTTCTGTCTCGTAACTACTCCAGAAAACATCAGTAAATTAACGGTTTTAACAATAACTACGTATTTGCTCGATGTTTGTGTGGGTACGATAGTTTTGGGTCTGAGACTGATCAATAAAATGCTCTGAGTACGATAGTCTGGTAACAGTAACACAGCCCGACACTCCATTCCTTTCTCAGTACTTCTTCCACCACTCCACAACCACTCCATTTTCTTCTCTTATTACTCCTCCACTCACACAGCTCTTTCTTCTACTTAATAATCCACTACTACATTTCAAATCCATTCCTTTCCTACTCCCTATCCTTAGTTGTATAATCACACTCTGTCCTGCCTGGGGGTTGGGATGGCATGCTCCTCCCTTCTCCTTTGTTGTTTTACTTGCAAGAATAAATCATCAATCAATCAATCTCCCTTGCATTTACCAAACCATTCCTTTCTTGCTCCTCCACCTGTCTCTTCTTCTCTTCCCCTTTCTCTCTTCCTCCTTTATCATGCCGAAGTCTTCCTCTTTGCTTCTATCGTTCTCTATCATCTCTCTCTCCTTCCTCCTCACGGCATTCAAATCACCTCTTCTGTTGTTATCTCCACGCCATGCAGTCACACCTTTGCACCCTCTCTCCTCCTCCTCCTCCACCTCCTCGTCTTTTTCTTCCACCTCCTCCATTTCCTTGTTTTTTTCTTCCTCGTCTTCCTCCTCCTCCTCCTCCTCCTCCTCCCTAAACACCAATGTATCACTTTTAACATCGGCTTAGCAAATTCCTTCCCTCTCGAATTCCTTCCTCTCTCCCTTGCCCTTCCCTTCGTCCACCCTCCCACTTTCTTCTCTCACTCTTTCTCTCCTCTCTTCTTATCTTCACGCCCTTTCCCTCTCATCCGTTTCCTCTTCTCTTCTCACTCTTTCTCTCTCTCTTATCTTCACGCCCTTTCCCTCTCATCCGTTTCCTCTTCTATTGTTTTATTACACTTCCTTTCCCTTCCTTTCCTTCCCTATCTTCCCTTGCCCTTCCCTTCGTTCTCCCTCCCACTTTCTTCCCTCACTCTTTCTCTCTCTCTTCTTATCTTCATCCCCTTTCCCTCTCCTCCGTTTCCTCTCCTATTATTTCATTACACTTTCCTTCCCTTCATTTTCTTACCCTCGTTCTCCCTCCCTTTTCTTCCTCCCACTCTTTCTCTCTTTTATCTTCATCCCTTCCCTTCTCCTTCGTTTGCCTCCCATACTATTTTATCACACTTCTCTTCCATTCCCTTTCTTTCTTCTTTTTTCTTTTTCCTCCTTTCCCAACCCTTCCCAATCCCTTCCCTTAATCCTAGCTCGTTCTTATCTCTTCCCCCAGCCATTCACACATGGTCGTTCACACCTTGCCTCCCCCTCCTCCTCCTCCTCTCCTCCTCCTCTTTCTATTCTTCCTCCTTTTCTTCCTATCCCTCCTCCTATGTCCTTTTATTTTACGAAGTCGGCAGCTATCTACGTTGGCACCCTCTTCCTCCTCCTCCTCCTCCTCCTCCTCCTCCTCCTAGCTTACTTGTTCTCTCGGTATCTCCACTCTACAGCGATATTGTTCCTTTGGCGTTGTGGTGGTGGTGGTGATAGTGGTGTTGGTGGTGGTGGTGATGATGGTGGTGGTGGTGATAGTGGTGGTGGTGGTGGCGGCTTGTAATGGTGATAGTGGTTGATTGTTGTAGCGAGATTGAGCAGTGCTTTGTTTTGCGTGTTTGCGTTGAGTGTGTGTGTGTGTGTGTGTGCAAGATTGTGTGGTAAAGTAAGCATGCAATTTATATTCGAGAGAGAGGAAAAAAGAGAGAGAGAGAGAGAGAGAGAGAGAGAGAGAGAGAGAATATGCGAGAGAGATAATAATAATAATAATAATCTTTATTTTCCACTAAAAAGTGGTTATTCTAAACATCTAAATAGACATGGTAGGTTATACATATAAATATACATGGTGTATTATACATCTAAATATACATGATAGAATATACAGAAGGCAGTAAAGTAGATAATACATTCATGCAGAGGTCAACAGCTTCTTTTTAAGAATTGATTTTAATGTGGTCAGATTATGAGAGTCTTTTATTTCATTCGGTAGTTGGTTCCATAATTTAGGACCTAATACATGAAAGGCTCTTGCACCTGTGTCGGTGTTGGTTCTCGGGACGTAGAGATTGTTTTGTTGTCTTGTTGTTGAGTCAGTCATATAGTTAACAGTTGGGAGAGAGAGGATGTGGTCTGGGTAATCCTTTATTTTCTGCTTAAACACTTTTGTGATGAGGTTAAAGGTGATTAGGTCTTTGATTTTAAGCCATTGTAAATCTTTAAATAATGGAGTGACATGATCGTATTTCCTGGCTTTCCCATCTGCCACTTTTATCGCGAAGTTTTGTAGTTTTTGCACTTTGTTTATTAAAGTTGAGTTTGTTGTCCCCCATATTGTGATGCCGTATTTTATGATGCTTAATACCAAAGTCTGGATAACCATTAAGCGTGTTTCTTTGTTGAAGAGATCTTTGTGTCTGTTAATGAAATTTAAGGTTCCCATTGTTTTCCTAGTCATTTCATTTATGTGTCTGTCGAAGGTCATGTGTGAATCAGATGAAAGCCAAGGTTCTTAACATGGAGGAGGGCTGTATAACGCCATCAGCACATCTGATGGTGGTGTTGTTAGGTATGTGTGCCAGGAGTTGGCGTGTGCCTAGGAAGATACATTGTGTCTTACTGATGTTTAGCTGAAGGCCGTTCTGTAGAAAATAGGTTCTTATTTGTTTCAAAGTGATCTCAGTTTTATTAATTAAAGTATTTATTTCGTTGATATTACCGCTGTGGAGGAACTGTGTGTCGTCAGCGTATTGTACTAGAAGGCAGTTATTGATATAGGTAGATATGTCATTTACATGGATATTGAATAATGTTGGGCCTAGTATTGAGCCTTGGGGACTCACAGGCTACTGATTTCTTGGATGAGACGATGTCTTTGATGCGGACTGACTGTGACCTGTCATCGAGGTAATTGTCAAACCAGTAGGTGTCAACATTAATCTGTTGAAGTTTTCGGAGTAAGATGGTGTGGCTGACACTGTCGAAGGCCTTAGAAAGGTCGCAGAGTGTTAAAAGTGATATTTGTTATCTATATTATCATAAATTTTATTGGTAATGACTTGCAGCGCTGTCTCTGTAGAGAGTTTTGGTCTAAAGCCGTGTTGGGTTGGAGAGAGAAGTTTGTTACGTTCCAGGAATGACATTAATTGATTGGCAACTACCTTTTCTAATATTTTTGAAAAAATTGGAAGTAGAGAGATGGGACGATAGTTTCCTATTTCGTCTGGGTCACCGTTTTTATATAGTGGGGTGACAACAGCATTTTTCCAGGAGGCAGGAAAAATGCCTGTGACGATTTTTACACCTATAATATTCATCTCTCTCTCTCTCTCTCTCTCTCTCTCTCTCTCTCTCTCTCTCTCTCTCTCTCTCTCTCTCTCTCTCTCTCTCTCTCTCTCTCTCTCTCTCTCTCTCTCTCTCTCTCTCTCTCTCTCTCTCTCTCTCTCTCTCTCTCTCTCTCTCTCTCTCTCTCTCTCTCTCTCTCTCTCTCTCTCTCTCTCTCTCTCTCTCTCTCTCTCTCTCTCTCTCAATGGGAGCAGAAAAAGAGGAAAAAAGAAGAAATGAATTAGTAACGAGAAGGAAGGAATGTAAGAGAAAATGGGAGAAGAGAGAGAGAGGAAGAGGGAAGAAAGGGAAAAGGGAAGAGAAAGAAAAGGCGGAAGAATAAATGAATGGAGGAGGGAGAAGAAAGAAAAAAAAGGAGAGAAAATAAATATAGACAGTAAAGTAAAGAAGTGAGAAAATGCAAGGAGGTTAAAATAGGGAGATAAGAAAACGATAGAAATAAAAATTGGTTGAAGGAAAGAAGGAAACTGAGGAAAGGAAGTTAAATAGAAAGGAGCGGAAGATTAGAAGAGTTAAGGCAAATGAAACAATGGAAAGGGAGAGAGGAAATGGAAGGAAAGAAATTAAAAGGAAAGGATAAATTATGTTTGTTGCTCGGAGCCGAAAAGCGAGGAATTATTAGGACGAGGTCACAATGGAAAAAGAAATGAGTGTCGTTTCCCGGACATGGAGAGGTAATGAGAAATATTAAGGGCGGAGAATATCAATAACATATGAATCACATTTTTAGCAAAGGAACCCAGAAAACAGTGAACCTAAAATATAACAAACGAAATGCATCTTGAAATACTGGAGAGACATGTGCAGAAGTAAATTGACGCAAGAAATTAATGAAGTAGAGACGCAGTTACATAGACCAAAATATGAATATGTAAATGCATCTGGGGATAAAATCTTAAATGAAATGTGAAGAAAAAGTGTTTAGCAGGGGACGAAAATGAAGGCAGCATCCCATTAGATCAAAAATATTAAATAAACAAAATGCACATGAAAAAAGATGACATAAACATAAGGCGGACTTTTCTACTTAGCTGTATTTTTGTCTTTTTTTTTTTTTGTCTCAACAGAAAAAGTAAGAAAAAGTAATAGGAGTATAAAAATTAAAAAAAAACATGAGGTGCTTCCAGTGTATATAAAAAGGTGAGTTTACGAGATATTTAGAACATAGAAATATGAAATGCTTTACCGGAAGTCCATCAGTGTGGAAGTATGTAGCTCCGTGTGGAATTAAGTGGATGAAACATGCTTCGGTGGAATTAAGTGGACCCGTGATAAGTGTTGTTGGTAAGTTGTTAATTAAATCTCTGGTTCGGTGGATACACGTTGAATTTTCATAACCAAAGAGAAATAATTATAGTATGTGGCTTTGCGTGGGCTAAAGGTAGATTTATATAAGAAAAGAGACTATAGTGACGTGGGCGGAGAGAGAGAGAGAGAGTGTAAGTCCAGGTAAGAACAGGTGGGTGGGACAGGTAGGTAGATATTGTGGCCTTAAATAGACATGTTTTCAGATACCATGCCAGTGAAAGAGAGAGAGAGAGAGAGAATGTGTGTGTGTGTAGGAGGGGGGGGGGGTTATGGGTGTCTTTCTGTCTGTCTGTCTCTCTCTGTCTGTCATGCACCCAGGGTCTAATCACCTGCTGGTCTCGTGATCGCCCGCCAGTACCCTCCATAAAAGAGCTCAGAGATTCATAGTGGCAAATTGTTGGGTACGGCTGGGCCCTTGAACACCCCCTTCCCTCCGCCCCCCATGCTCAGGAGGGGACACTAACCTTTCGTGCCATCAGAATAATCTTTTCAGTCTGAGCAATCCTTGAACTTGATCCTAACGGATAACACCCTGGCGACGTTATCCACTTCACTGCGGAGCCGTGTGTGTGTATGTGTGTGTGTGTGTGTGTGTGTGTGTGTGCGTTGGTGCGTGAGTAGGATGGGTGGAGGAGCTGAGGGTATAAGGGAGGAGGGTGTCGTTCCTCGTTGATATCTATTCGCTTGACATGAGCACGTGTAATATTCTCTCTCTCTCTCTCTCTCTCTCTCTCTCTCTCTCTCTCTCTCTCTCTCTCTCTCTCTCTCTCTCTCTCTCTCTCTCTCTCTCTCTCTCTCTCTCTCTCTCTCTCTCTCTCTCTCTTTTTTTTTTAACTGACGAATCTATAGTACACAACATATTTGTATTTTGCCGACGACACTTTATGCGATCGTTCGAGTAGCATATGTTTCACTGTGCACTTTTCGGGGCTTAAAATGTCACTTTTTCTCGTGCATTATTTCAAAAGCCCTTTACACTTGTTCACTGTGTATTTAGCATCACTAGTGGTGTGGGGCATGTACTCTCTCTCTCTCTCTCTCTCTCTCTCTCTCTCTCTCTCTCTCTCTCTCTCTCTCTCTCTCTCTCTCTCTCTCTCTCTCTCTCTCTCTCTCTCTCTCTCTCTCTCTCTCTCTCCCTTGCAATCTTTTCACAATTACATTAAAAACGCTCCGCCATGTGTGTGTGTGTGTGTGTGTGTGGGTGTGTGTGGGGGGGTGCAGGAAATTTTTCATGTAATTACGAATTCTTGTGTATGTGTGACCGTATGTTCGTATCAGTATCTGTGTGTTTACATGCACCTCTATTTCTGCCCTTGTGTGTGTATGTAGGTGTGCCTTTGTCTGTGTACCTGTGTAAGTGTGTCACATCTGGTTATAAGTCGCCCGAGCGTAACGCCGCCGGAGTGAAAGTGAATAATCGGAGAGGAAAATTTTTCTATACACCTGAGAAGTCTGTCACCTGCCTCGAGGGTAACCAGGGGACGAACACATGAATGCTACTGGAAACTATGGGTCGTATTGCAAGACACTTCGCCGCCAAAGAACACATATTTGACAAGGCTTTCATAGGAGTTTGGGACATTTCCAGGAGTAGTTTTATGACCCTGGTGGTAGTCTGACCCTTCTTCTGTACTGTGAATCTAAAGAAACACTCATTAGAACCCGATTGATCCCCTCTTTGGCCTTTAGAAATAGCTGATATGAGAAGCGAGTGTGTCTTATAATACCGACCTTAATACCTTGCCTGAAAAAAAACTCAGATCGAGAGAGGGAAGTAACAACCTTCCTTTGAAATATATTGGCAAAGTCTTTTAGAAGTAAGTCAGCTCGCTACTGGAACACGAATACCGTCCTTGGAAAATGGTATCCTCCTTTGAAATTGAATCGTAAATAGAAAAATAGTTTGAAAAAAATAAGTTGTAGTCGTGGAAGATAATTGAAAGCCTGTAAAACCTGATAAATAGAAAAAAAAGTTACCTTGCTATGAAAATGTGTCACACTGAGAAAACAGGTGTGTGTAAACATATCAGTAATAGTACTTTTGCTACCAGAGAAAAATAATCTAGGAAGTAAATATTGAACCATGAAAAGAAGTAAAAATCCTACTCCGAAATATTATGCCAAAATGAAATATAAGTCGAAGAAAACGAGTATACTTCTGGAAAATATATACCAGGGGATATATTTTCCACTCGAAATTGACCTCTCTTTTTGGCTACTCTTTACTTTTATCTTTTATTGGAGTGGCGAGTAGCGGGCTTTTTTTTTGTACTCTTTTTATTGCCCTTGAGCCGTGTCCTCTGATGTAAAAAAAAAAATTAATTACCTATATTTTTTTTTTTTTTTTTTTTTTTTTTTTTTTTTTTGTACAGGCGTGGAAAATATCGCCTCTTTCCAGTTCGGTGACATCTGTTGCACCAATATACAAAAGTGAACAATATCGCCCATGTACACGCTCTCTCTTTCTTTGCCACTTCTTTGACATCTGCTGCACTAAAATCAGTATGCCAGACCCAGTTCCCTGCGAGCTTTCTACGAGCCACTTTTACGGGTCAGTGACTACATCCAGCACATTAAAGTTTAGAAGCACCTGTTGGTTCTCTAGTTGATAATAGGTGACATCTCTTACCGAGGGAGTGCTTGGAATACGGCTGTGAGTATGTTCTTTTGATATTATATGTAAAAGGGAGAAATAAATTGAAATAATCCAATAGGAAATCCGTGGTTAAAAGGAAGTAAGAAGTAGTGGAAATGATTAACCTACTGTTGGGGGAACTTGTCGTGTCGTTACCTGAGAAATTGTAAAAAAAAAAAGGAAAATTTATCCGTTTATAAAAAAAAACTGATTTAAAAATAGGTATCAATCGAGAATATCTAACCATTTGGAGTTTATAATCTTTTGCCACGTGAAAAATTTATCGATACCTGCAAATTGTTCATCCCCAACAGTCACAGTTAGCGAAAGTCTTAACCATGTGGGAAAATATCCAGTTCAGAAACGTTCCACGCCGAAAAAATAACTCTCGGAAATGAATTGACTAAATGAAAGTCCGCTATGATCAAGAAAAATAAACTCCCAAGAGATTCCGTTGAGAACTCCATTTTGCTCCTGAGAGACAAAAAAAAAAATGTCTCGAGAAGATATATATACCGAAGAAAAAGGATGATGAAAATAAACCACTTCGGGAGTATAAGTTAGTTGCCGAAAAAAAATAAACAATGTGTGT